>NC_142013.1:21865777-22021402 GCF_049901735.1 Notechis scutatus | reverse complement strand
GAAAATACAGCTGTTTGCCTCCAAATAGTCCAGCTGTGAGGTATGCAAGGAATTGTGCCCACAGATTTCTTCTTGAGAATAAAGTGTTCTACTTTAAATTTCAAATGCTTGCTGTTTTTAAGATTCAAAAATTTCTGAAAAAGGCACACACATGTATATACACACACATAAAATATCTGTACTTTTAATATCAAGGCAAAAAGCTTTGACTGCCAATACACATTTAAACATTTCATGAAAGCCTCCAGAGCCTGTGGAGGGCAAAAGCGCCCCCACCTGCTGTGATGCAGGAGGCCAACTAGATCATGTCCACCATGGCCACGCCCATCCAGTAACGGGCAGAGAACCCATTTCTAAAATTTTTGAAGCTCACCCCTGCTGCTATACCAGACTGAGTCTCCAACAATTCTCACCATCTATTATTTATTCAGGAATATAGGATTCATAATAGTTCAGTGTTCCTCCCTAAAAAAAATTAACCTTTCTTTTTACAGAAAGAGTGGTTGATAAGCTACACCCTTTCTTACTTATCAAGGGTACTTTTTGATGGCAAAATAATATGAGAAAGTTGTGAAAATTTCCTCAGGAAAGTAATATTTATACCACAAGCGTCTGGTCATGATTAGTGCTGGATGTGAGCTGTAGAAGTTTGAAAGAGGCAAAATGTTTGTATTGATTTACCAAATAAGTTAAAACTTGAAATCCACATTTTTACATTGTGAACCGATAACCAAGCATCCCCTTCTTTTAAGACAATGCAATTATTCTGCTATTTTTCCGGAACTCTATAAAAGCCAATTAGGGCTGAGTTGCTGGAATGACCAAACAACCAAAAGGTTTGCCATGCAAGACAAAAAAAAAAAAAAAAGATGGCAAAATCTGAGTAGAATTTCAACTAAGCATCATCATCCTGGTTAAAAATAATCTGTTAAATTTGATACAAGTGTTTTTTTTTTTAAATAAGGGGCTAGGGTAGCCTCCTCTAGCCCCCTCCACACAGCTTCATGTTAAATGTCAGGTATATTTTACTTACTGCCTTTCTTTATAAAGGCCTCAGTTCACCAGAGTTTGCATGCTGTTGAGGTAGTGGTTTTTCTGATATACTACTTTTTTTTTTAATGTGTGCCTACTAAAAAAAAGAAAATGTCTGATTATTTAAATCCTTTTGGTAAAACTAATAATGATTTGGGGGGGGAGGAAATCAGTAGTTGATTAAAATAAAGACACTGGAAAACCAGTCACCTTTCTTTTTGAAGATTGTCTTTAAAGATGCTTGTTTTGTTACTTTTTTTTTTTCAGTGAACCTCAGGCAATGTGCTATATTGAAACATCTAATCTTGATGGAGAGACTAACCTTAAAATACGCCAGGTAAAATTAAATTTTGTTTTGGTGTTTGAAAGTGATGAAGTGATGACTTGGAAAATAGCTTGGGCTGTCTTTCAATATTAGTTGCATGATGTGATTGTAGGTGGAGATCTGAACTTTGTTGTTTTTTTCCTCTTAAAGGGGCATCTAGACCAAAGTTTCTTACTTTTGGCAACTTGAAGTTGCATGGATTTCAACTCACAGAATTCCCCAGCCAGCAAGGGGAATATCTGGGAGTTGTAGTCCACAGGTCTTCAAGTTGCCAAGATTGAGAAATCCTGATCTAGAGGTATTTGTTAATTTTAAGACAACATAGCATGAGGCATATTGGAAAATCATTCTTGAAGATCATTGCCAGGGTTGTAATTACAAAGCTGTTTTTGTTCTAGGTCCACATTATTCAGAATTATGTATCTTGCCTGGGATCTTTGGATTTTCTGTGTTAAAGTCTTGTTCATTGAGCAATGGCTTTTATTAAACCATACTGAGAATTTTTCTTGGCAGTGAAGGAAATCAGAATTAGTCTACATATTCTCCCTATTTTCATAGGACCATTTGTGGCTTGGGGCAGTGTATGTAAAGGCATTTTTAGGAACTTTCAAAGAGTCTATCTGCTCGCCCTCATTGAAAAGCAAAAACATTCTTATGCTTTAACAGCAGGAATTTTCATCCGTTTCTTTCCAAAGTAAATGGCAGGGAGATCCAAAGTACCATTCCATTATAGCTAGAATAAAATCAGGACGTAATGACTTCACAGCAGCCAGAGGGTGATGTCTCTGTACTGATGAGGATTGTGAAGTTCTGTGGGAATTGGAAAGTTTTCTCTTATCCTAGGTGGTCCATGCTGACTGAAGCTGGGAATTGTAGGCTTACAGGTTCCACTAGGAAGATAAGTTCCTAATTTGTGAAAGAGAATCGATATTTTGTCAGATATATCTATGGCTTGGTTCTATACAGGGATTGATTCAGACGGCTAACCTCCAATCAAAAGAAGACTTGATGAAAATGTCTGGGACGATAGAGTGTGAAGGACCTAATCGTCACCTCTATGATTTCACTGGAAATCTCCGCCTTGAAAATCAAAGGTATTCAACTGATATGAAAGCAACTGATATTTCCTCCTGTCCCCCAAACTTTTGCATGTCAAGAAGTCTCTCAAAAGTAGCTATATTCCCCTGTTCATGAAAACTGGTGATGGGGTGTGGAAAACAGCATGAACTGGAAGACAGTTAATCAAATTCTTTGTTAAATGGAAGTTATTTTCGATTAGAAAAACATATGATAAAACCCATAAGTTGAATCCTAAGGGCATGCATCCCTAGTGTTTAACAGAATGATGCTAAATGAATTGATTGAGCCAGTAAGAAATGTTGACAATAACGCTTTAAGTCTGTCTGGAAAATTCAAGTAGCACAAAATATGGTGGGTAAAATATGATAGATCACAGAGTGGTACAGTGGCCTAGAGGTGGAGCTCTTGGTTCACAATCAGGAGGCTGTGAGTTCAATCCTAGGTAGAGGCAGATATTTTTCTCTGGGCACAGATGAGAATATATCTGCTGAACAAAACTCCACATTGGTAATAGGAAGGGCATCCGACCAGTAAACACTCTGCTTAGCTCCATTCAGTTGCCCCGACTCCACCCGGAAAAAGATGATGGAGTCATTAAAAGGAGATGATGAAGAAAATATGATAGATCCTCTTAGGCCTTTGTCTTATACTTTAGCTGCTTTCTGCTGCATCGATGGCATTTTATTCCTATGGCAATTGTAGTATACTGCTTTTAATTTTTTATTTTGTTTTAATTCATTGTGTATTAGATTTTTTATTGATTTTATTCACATTTTAATTGCATGTCACCAGGAGAGATTTTTTTTAAAAAATAGGCCATAAAGAATTTTTTGAAACGATAGTATTTTGGCAGTAATGATAGCAGTAGCTGATTTGATTGTATTGTTGCTGCCATTGGGGGTGGGGTTTTTAATGGATTTTTATTATATGGTGATTTTTAAAATTTTCTAAGCTGCCTGGCATCGCCTATATAGAGTCACCTTTATTTGTATAGCCACTTGGGTGGCTGTATACATTTGCATAATAAATACAATAAATAGCTATAACTACTTTTACTGCTCTAATTAGTATATTTGGAAAACCTATATTTTGTTTTTTATTATACTATAAACTTCTATCTTCCTTTTTCTCTTCTTTCTCATCAGTCCAGTTCCAATTGGACCTGATCAGATCTTACTAAGAGGTGCACAAATAAGGAATACTCAGTGGGTTTTAGGAATAGTTGTCTACACAGGACATGACACAAAACTTATGCAGGTAAGTATCTGTTGATCTGTTTGTAAGTCTTAACATGTTTCTGTTGGGAAGTCCAGCAATGATTTCAAGCATATCTTTATTGTTTAATAATTTGGGTATTTTAAGACTAGATCCTACTTTTTTTTAACCTACGGCTAATGAGCATTAAAAAAAATAAAACATACCACAAACAATAAAAATGTCATGGAAACAATAAATACCAGTGTTAAAAACAATTCAAACTGATCAGATCTGGCTTAGGAAGGAATAGCTTGACTTCTTTTTCTAAAGCAGAAAACATGGGAATAAGCCTTGAGGGAATGTACTCCATAGTTCTGAAGGAACATTGATGTCAGAATGTAACATATTTTTAACAGGACTTTCCCTACTTATGCTAATGTATGTACAAGTTTATACCAAGATAGCGAGATAATGAAGTTCTCAACCATATAGGATTTTACAAGTAAAAAACAACACTTGAAATTATGCCTTGAAAAATTGTAACATTAGGCATAATAACTTTCTGGCATTCTGCATCAGACTGTCAGATTTATCTTACGTGTTTGTTTGTCTTTTAGACTGAGCTGTAGTAGTTGTGATTATAATAGTGCAGAAGTTTATAGAAATTAGAAGGTTGCTGTGTTTAACTTTTTGGAGAAAATACAACTATATTTGCAGAGTATATGTACTGTAGGTATGTGCACACAGAGTTATAGATAGGTAATCTTAACAGACTGGCTAGTAAATGGCAAGCTATAGTTAAAATGTTAAAATAATTAGGGACTGTGTTTCCAATTACAGCAAGGTCTTTAGTTATCTCCTTTAGTCAAGGGTCTTCAAACGTGGCAACTTGAAGACTTGTGGACTGTAACTCCCAGAATTCCTGAGCTAACATGACTGGAGGAAGAATTCTGGGAGTTGAAGTCCACAAGTCTAAGAGCTGTCAAGTTTGAAGACTTCTGCCTTTAGTTAAAGGAGTTCCTGTTCATTCTGCTACTACTTACAGAATGCTATTCAGCAGGGATGCATAATCACCTTCATCTCATGAACTGCATTCCAGAAGATACTTCATTGGTTAATGAATTAATCTACTGTCCACATTTCCACAATAAATAGTGAACCACAAACAGGTTGGCTTTGCAGTACAAGCTAAGCAATAAAAAACAACAAAGATTGGCAGTTGTGGAAATGCAACCAGAAGGTCTGCAACTGATCTGGTTAGGTGTGTTGTGTGAACAGTCTTCTCTCCCTTAGTATGTCTATTTCAACTTTCCCCAGTTTGATGCTACCCAGATGTGTTGAACTATCTGGTACAACACAACTGGAAGTCACTGGATTGGAGAAGACTGGCTACTAGTGCAAAGCAGGTGGCATTCTGTGTTTTAAATTGATAGCTGTTATGGGTGGAAAGGATAAAGAGAAATAGGGCTTCTGTTTTTAATAATGGATGTGAGTCTTTCATAATGTCTGGCTGTAATTTCATCTTGTTTTTATTATTCTTTTTTGTGAGCACAATTAATCATTGCAATTCTGTGGCTGATCCTTTTCAGAATTCAACCAAAGCTCCACTGAAGAGATCAAATGTAGATAAAGTTACCAATATGCAGATTCTCATTTTGTTTTGCATCCTTCTCGTCATGGCTTTAGTGAGTTCTGTGGGTGCCTTACTGTGGAACAGAACACATGGAGAAGTCATTTGGTACTTTGATTCCAATGGTGAGCAAAGACTGGATGTGCATAAATATGCTCTTATCTTGAAATCAAAAACATCATTTTAAAATTAAGAAAGTGAATGTTCTTCAAATGGATGCACCCACCAAAAAGCACCTGAAGTTTAGTGCAAACCAGCTGCCTTACTTTCCCCATCTTGTAAATGGTAAACATGATCTGGATCTCCAAAACCCCATTCATTTACAATTTGGTGTATTGCATCCCTCTTATTGTTCTGTTTTTTTTAGTCCCCAAAAAACTAGCTATGGGTTTGTGCCAAAGAAAAACACCTGCACTCATTGTGTTGTCTAATTTGATCAGAGTGTAAAGAGTTACATGTGCAGTCAGAGCAGAGTTGAGTTTGGTTTCATTTTGGCATAGTACTGGTTTATCTTCTCATTTTAAATGTAGTAGGGATGTTGCATAGAAGAGGCCTGAAACATGATAGCCATTACTTGATTTAAGAAAAAAATTAGAAAAGAATGAGTGTTTCAGAGCAAATATAGCTTCAGTCAGTATGGAGGCAGTTTTCAATTAGTTGGAAAGAATAAGAAGGAATCTCACTAACAAAATAAAGCAGAGGTCCCAGTTAGTATTTTTTATGCTTTATGAAAATGTCTACCATGGGGGGAGCAACTATCCTGTTCTCAAAATGGCTGTCAGAAGGGTGTGGCTTTTGTAAAGGTGGGTATATGTGTTGTGGCAGGATACTTATAAACTGTCCCAATCAGGGCAGTGTGTGTGTGTAAGTCAATGTTGATCCCTAACAATTGCCTGGACAAGTCCCTATAGTTTTCTTGGAAAGATTTCAGAAATAGTTCACTATTTCCTCCTTCTTAGGGCTGAGAGAGAACAACTGGCCCAAAATACCCAGTTGCCTTTGTGTTAAGGTAAGACTAGAAATCACAGTCTCCCAGTTTCTAGCCTGTCGCCTTAATCACTACACCAAGCTACACTATCTCTCAGGGGATATGAACTTGTCATAAAACAGTTTCCAAAACAGGCAGACTATGAAGTTGTACCCTGCCACACTTTAAATAAGATATTCAGAGTAGACTGTGGACTTTCACAATACCTCCACTCTTGTCTACCTCTTGCTATATTGACAAAGGGGGCAGTGTGTCTCCTTTCCCTCAGTGATTCCTTGGCTTTCTATCCTGGTCCTTGGCCAGCTTACCTCAGATTTAACACAAAGGAGTTAGCAGAGTCTTAAACGTCAATATGTGGACACAAAGCCCACACAAAATGATTTGCAGCTCTTCCTGATTATATTTCATGGGAAGACTGAATAGAGTATGGTAAGCTTTTGTGATGCAGACAATAGCAATAAATGAATACCTTTTCTGTAATGAGACAAAATGTCTTATTGGTTGCGATAGGCACTGTTCGTTGTATGCTCTGCTGTGTCATCTGCTGTTTCAGGTCAGTCACTCGTTGTCTGGATACAATCACTTTGGGAAAGACAACAGTGGGTCTCAGCCGCTATAGAACTGCTGCTAGCCGGGCTAGCTTCAAATAGGTGTAATGTTTATAACATAACATCATAACAGAGCTGCTCTTTTTCCCCCCTTCTGGGTAAGGGTACATCCTGCCAAAATTAAACCAAAGCAAAAGAAAAGGAGAGGGGAGATAAGGACAATACATTTCTTAACTATGGAACCTAGATATATTTAAAGGAGGCAATGAAACAAGTTCATGAAAAGAGCCAAAGGGAATCAAACTGTCGTGTTCGCTTTGTAACTATATATGCATGATCAAAGTGATCGTTCTGGTAACATCTGCAGTTTCTACCTGCAGCTGATCAAACCAAAATCTAGATAGTCTAATGTTGTGTTTAATGGAAGAACCTACAGAACGTCCTTTAATGGAAATTCACTCTCTTCCAGCTCTGCTTCTCGGCATGTTACATTTATTACTTGTGATTGTGAAGGAAGTTTAGGGCCATCATGGTTAATAGTAATCTGAGCCTCAGTATATTAGTTTAAACATCCCAGTGTTAATTCCACAATGTAACTCTGTGTTATGTGAAAAAGTTGTTTCAACTTGTCTTAACTCTCCCACCTCTTCCAGTATATGGGTTATGGAATGGGAGATAGATCTCTGCCTTTTAGCAGTATACCAGTTATAAACCTATATACCATCACTTCCTGTGTTAAGCACTTTGGGCTAGAAGCATGCTGCACAATTCTCAGTCCACAGCTACAGTTTCCACATTCCCTCTATAAATATCTTTTTTTATTCTGAATTGGATAAACTCTTCTCCCCAGCTGTTCTCCCTGCTCCATAGCCTAAATTTTCCCACCCAGTTTGGATAGTAAAATTAAATCACCCCATAAAGGCATTTTGTGAGTTGGAAAAGACCAAACAATCCACGAAAATCCCTCAGTTGTACCATCCTCTGCAGATAACCAGGTGTAGTTTTCTCCTCTGCAGGAGAAAAGCTCCATAAAGCAGAGTGATGAGCTGCATGTAAGTTTGCAACTTTTTGCATGAAGTAGAGTAGAAAAACAGAATAACAGAGTTGGAAGAGACCTTAGAGGTCTCCTAGTCCAACCCCCTGGTCAAGTAGGAGTCCCAACACCATTTCAGACAAATGTTTTCTGAAGCTTTTGAAGCTGAAGGCATCTGTGCTGAATGCTGAAATATCTGTAGAAACAAGCATCATTTGAGTGCCATTGGTAGTGGTGGAGGATCTTATCTGATACTGTATGTTCACTGAATAATCTTGATTGGAGTGATATTGGTTTATCTTTTGAGTGAAAAATGGTTTTATATTGTGTCAACATGAACCCAATTGAATCTCAGGATGAACTGAATCAGAAATGAGATATACACTCCATATTCTCCCCTGTTTTAGTTGTCATGGTTTATCTGGTATTTTAAGTAAATGACAGGCTGTTCAGTCCAGCCCTGACTGCAATATACAAATATTAGTATTTTACTGTTTTTGGACCTTAGTAGCGATATATTAAAAAGCTTCACATGAAATTGTTAGTTCATATAACTGCAAGGTCAATAGTGAAAGCTTTGTGATTTCTTGTTTCTTAGCATTCCTTTTTGTCACATGAATTGATAGCACTGTTTCCCAATCTGTGTGTTCCACTTCTTTGGGGATTACACAATCATATGTGTGCAGCCAATATATCTTCTCTTTCTCTAACTTCCTCTGCCTGTGTCTGTTTTAACCTGCAGAAGTCCGATCCACTAATTTTGGATATAATCTGCTGACCTTTATAATCTTGTACAACAACCTCATTCCCATCAGTCTACTGGTGACTCTGGAAGTTGTGAAGTTTACTCAGGCTCTTTTTATAAATTGGGTATGTACAATTAAATGCAACTTAGTTTAACAGCACAACAATGAGAGACAAATGGATATTAAGTTATTAGACTTTTAATAGTAGTAAAATTTGTAAAAATGTAGCATTCATATCTCCCTATCCATTGTGATTCTTAAATTGGAGGAAGAACCTGAAATAGAAATTTTAATAAGTAAAAATAAGTATAGTTTTTTTGGGGGTTAACAATGAATATGCAAAATAAAGACAGATTTCTTGAATTTAAGGGCCTGGGGCAGGCAGCTTACTGTCTTTCCTTCTAATTATAATTTGCTGAACCAGGTTGAAACTGGTTAAAATATGCAGAAATTGCACAAAAATGGTTTTAGTCTTGATTGAAATACACAACATTTGAATGACTCTGATTGGTTAAGAAACAAATGTGTCATTTGACCCATCACAATCTATGGTACAGTTTGGTGTCAGGAAGTATGTCTTGGTTTCAGGGATTTTGATTAAAAGAGATTTCAATGTTTTCTACTTTCTAATCAGAGATACACTGAGTACCATCTTGGTATTGTATTCTTGTACCAGTTATTTTTGTCTTTTTTGTCTCTTTTCGTTTATAAATGACTAAGTTTAAAAAAATAATTATCATGTACACATTATAAACAGAACAGTATAAAACTAGCATTCAAGGATTATGGTTTTTTGCTTGTTTTCAGGACATAGATATGTATTATACTGAAACTGATACACCTGCAATGGCGAGAACTTCAAATCTTAATGAGGAACTTGGCCAGGTAAGGATAAAGGACGGCACCATAACAAATAGGGGCTGATCCATGAATCAGTTTGAGATAAATTTGCAGGCATCTCATTTTTTAATAGCAATTTGTAAGATTAATCCAGGCATAGCTTGTAATAAGAGTGGGGAAATCTGTGACTTTCCAGTTCTTAACTAAACTTTTCATCAACCCATATTATTGGCTCTTACCAGTTATGTGATTGAGCTATACCTAGTCCCTTTCTGCATCGCATATTCCAGTAGGCATTTATCTAATGAGAATTGGGGTTGTTTTCATGTAGCTTGGTAAATTAATGACACTACTGACTATAAAACAGTTAGTTGGACTTAAGTCTACTTTAGATTCTTTATACGAAGCTTAATATCTATTTGAACAAGTCTTCATTATCTCAATGCCTTTTAATTTTTCATGTGGCATTTTTCAGGGAAACTATATGATTTCTTACACCAGTTATTCATTTCACAAAAGTAATGCATCTACCTTATTTTATTTTTTATCTCCTTCGATAAATTTGAAGCAAAATTCAAGGTTGTGAACCTAGAAAGACAAAAACAGTCTGAATAATAGATTCTGCTTTAATTTACACAGAATTAATTCCTGTGAGAAAAAGACTGATGGGGTTAATTTTAAACCTGAGTCTTTCCTGACTTTCATTCAGCAACCTAACAAGGGAGTCTTGTTCTTATTCATTAGACTGTATATTTAGTTCAAAATCTGTGTATCATCCTGCCTCTGGTGCTCTCAGTCAAATGTATGACTCACTTCTGTACAGTTGTATACTAAACTCTTATATACCGAGATAAGTTGCTGTACATTTTGCAAAAGATAACTTAGGTGCACATTTAGTTGAAGAACTAGTCACTAAGCTTTTCCCAACCTGTATTTGGAATATATTGATATGTGTTGATGGCATTTCCCAGAATCAGCCAATCTGGTCACATTGACAGGGAATTATGGGATTTGGATACTTGACAAGTCTGAAAGGCCTGTTTGGGAAAGTGCGTTAAACAGTAGTTAAATCAATCAAGGCCTCATTGTATGTTTGTCCACGTATCTCAGACAGGGCTCCATTAAACATTATAACAATACACTTTAGAACTGCTTTAATTTCCAGTTTTCTCAAAGATCTACTTTGTTTTGTTCATAATAGTATATATTATTTGTCTCCTAGGTTAAATATCTATTCTCTGATAAAACAGGCACCTTAACATGCAATATTATGAATTTTAAGAAATGTAGTATTGCTGGAGTAACATATGGGTATGTACCATGCTTTTATTTGCTGTATTAGCTTAAGGGATCATTTTTATTAGATTGATATTGTCTTACATTGTGTGTGTGGGATTGTAACTCTATAGGTTTCTAGTAGTTTTCATTTTACTTACAACATTGTTAATTTTGGACCCAGGAGATCAATAATTTCATACTTTAAAGTAGCAAAATCTACCTACTCCCACCAAAGAACAAATACAATTTCTCCATTTGCTGAAATTAAGATGTCTAAAGGCCTCAGAGGTTCCAAAATTGTTAGCCTGGGTGTATTGTTAGGTGGAAGTACAAACATAGAATACAGTTTGAAACAATATAATGCATACAAAATTGTTTGCATAGGATTGCTTTTCTTTCGTTAGATGTGCAAAAAATAGGCAGCAGAGACTATTTTGGTCACATTAATACAACAAGTTAACACCTGCCTTCATTGTTTTCTGAATTCATCCATTTGAGTTTACATAACACACAAAAGTGAAATGCACCACTAGGTTTGTACGCATACTGTGACACTGTATAGTCATAGGATCATGTTTTAGCTAATGTATTGTGCAATACCAGGTAGAGAGTTGATGTTACTCCTGCATTTTCAGAACCTTAACTCCCCTCAATTCTGCTGGATGTATCATAGATAGTTCTCAATTTACAATTATTTAACAAACATTCAAAATTACAAAATGGTGTTGAAAAAAAGTGACTTACAACTGGTCCACTTACTTGTGACCATCATAGCATTCACTGGAGACACATGATTGTGATTTGGGCACCTGCAAACATCACTCATGTGTGATAGTTGCAGCATCCCATGGTCACATGTGCACCATTTGCAGCGCCCCCAGCCAGCTTACAACAAGCACAGCCAAAGGAATCCAGCAGGCAGAATCTCAAGTTGTGGTTACACGATGTCTTGCTTAATGATCACTGTGATTCACTTAACAACCATGGCAAAAAAGGTTGTAAAATCAGGTGCAGTTTCATGATGCCTCACTTATGCACAGGTATAGAATAGGTGACACCTGGCTCAATAGTAGTAATTGTGAGGGGGCTCTTGGAGTCCTAGTGGACAATCACTTAAATATCAGCCAGCAGTGTGCTGCAGCAGCCAAAAAAGTCAACACAGTTCTAGGCTGCATAAACAGTAGAATCAAGATCACATGAATTGTTAATGCCTCTTTGTCATGGCTTGGAAAGACCA
This sequence comes from Notechis scutatus, assembly GCF_049901735.1. Classification (NCBI taxonomy): domain Eukaryota; kingdom Metazoa; phylum Chordata; class Lepidosauria; order Squamata; family Elapidae; genus Notechis; species Notechis scutatus. The sequence continues at coordinate 22,009,468 of NC_142013.1, read as the reverse complement.
CACTTGGAATACTGCATCCAGTTTTGGTCACCACAATTTTAAAAAGATGTTGAGACTCTAAAAAGAGTGCAGAGAAGAGCAACAAAGATGATTAGGGGATAGAGGCTAAAGCATATAAACACTGGTTGCTGGAATTGGGTATGTCTACTTTAATAAAAAGAAGGACATGATAGCAGTGTTCTGATATCTAAGGGACAAAGAAGAGGTAGTCAACTTATTCTCCAAAGCACCTGAAGGCAGGACAAGAAGCAATGGATGGAAACTAATCAAGGAGAGAAGCAACCTAGAACTAAGGGGAAATTTCCTGACAGTTAGAACAATTAATCAGTGGAACAACTTGCCTCCAGAAGTTGTGGATGCTCCAACACTGAAAGTTTTAAAGAAGAGATTGGATAACCCTTTATCTGAAATGGTATAGGGTTTCCTGCCTCAGCAGGGGGTTGGACTAGAAGACTTCCAAGGTCCCTTCCAACTCTGTTATTCTGCTATTTATTGACTGCATTGATTAATGATAAATTTTCCAGTCTTTATTGTGGTGGTAAGTCGAGTACTACCTACTGTATGTTGTAGCTGCAATTCTGAGCAATTTTCAAGAAGGAAGTCACATTGGGACTTTCGGTTTGAGCTTCTTCAGCGACAGACCGAAACCTCGTCTCTGCGAGGCTTTGATCTGTGCTCGCCGCTGGAGCGCCCCGAGCCGGCTGGTTTCGGGGCTAAGCCACCCCGTCTGATAAAATAGCTATCGTAATTCAGTGGAATGCTTGTCAATAAATAAATGTAACAAAAGGTATATTTAATTATTTATAAAACATATGTGAAGAGAAATAAGGGAAAAATTAATTATGGAGATTATATGTGTTTTTAAGGAAGTATGATATTTAATTGAAAAGAAGTGTTAAAGATGTTAAGATTTTAATGATTATCAATGATAGAACTGAACTGGAATGGAATGAGGGTTTATAATTACATATATTTTCAATCTTTCTTTTTTTTAAAAAGAATATAGTGTGTATTATAAGAATGTACCAAGCAGAATTCAATTGGAAGTTATGTATTATGTATTATATTGAAGGTCATAAACTTAAGGTATATATTGAAGTTTAAATAAGAGTTGAATGGATGTTTAATGAGAAAAGATAATATGAAATTGAAACAGAACAGACGAAAGTATAAATATAATTATTTGAATTGAGATGAGATCATCAAAATAAAATTGAGAAAATTAAAAGAGGGGAAAAACTATATAGAAAATGTAAAATAGTATAAGATATGGAATAGAATACAAAAAGAAGCATGAAATTGAGTTTTGTGTCTGTATAAAGAAGTTCAACCCGGGACCATGCTATTTTCAAAAAAGATGTTTTACTTGTATTTTGTGTGTGAAAACCCAAATAAAACTTTATTAAAAAAAGAAGAAGGAAGTCACATTAATTGTAGCCAGTAGGCACAGAATTGTAACATTAGTCCAATTTCTATGCAGAAGCAAAAGTTTGATTCTATAGAATGTTGTACGCATGCCCACGATTGATTCTCTTGTACTTGCATGGAAGAAGCATCTTTGGAGAGTGACATATCATTTATTCAGCAGTAGCTTCCTTCTAATTGGGATAGGCATACCATCAGTTTATATTTCATTTTTTCCCCTGTTTAGTCACTTCCCAGAACTGGCAAGAGAATGTTCATCAGAAGATTTCAGGTAAATAAATATTGGGTACTGGTAATGTGTAATTGTTGTAATTGTAGGCCTGTAAGATGGCTCAAGATTGGGCACTTTGGGGAGAGGTACTCTTGGGGACTTTGGGGGGTTGAAAAATAGGAAAACATACATACAGGAGGGGCCCTGGAGAAAAAAAGAGGTCTTGTATTCTTTTATGGAGGGACGCAATGGCTCAGTGGCTAAGACACTGAGCTTGTCGATAAGAAGGGTCAGCAGTGCGGCGGTTCAAATCCCTAGCACCACATAATGGAGTGAGCTCCCATTACTTGTCCCAGCTTCTGCCAATCTAGCAGTTCGAAAGCATGTAAAAATGCAAGTAGAAAAATAAGGGCCACTTTGGTGGAAAGGTAACGGTAGTCCATGTGCCTTTGGCGTTTAGTCATGCCGGCCACATGACCATGGAGATGTCTTTGGATAGCGCAGGCTCTTCGGCTTTGTAACGGAGATGAGCACTGCCCCCTAGAGCCGGAAACGACTAGCACGTATGTGCGAAGGGAACCTTTACCTTTACCGTATTCTTTTATGATACCCTCCCCTGACTTAAGGACTTCTGGTGTGTTTATTTTCAATTCTCAGAATCCCACATGCTGGCTTAGATACTGAGTTGGGTGGCTGTATAAATCTTCTTAACAAAATGAATAAAATAAAAATAGGGGTTTGAGTTCAACCTAACTGGAAAGCAGAGTAGATAAAGAAACAAATAAATGCAATGAAACATGCCATGGAGTGAAACAGGAGATAATTCTGAAAACAAAAGGCTGTATCAGTAGGAAAGTTTGATTATCATTGGAATTACTCTTCTGATTAAAAAAAAAAACAGATAAATGTATTTGGTACAGGCAGTCTTCGACTTACAACAGTTCATTTAGTGTCTGTTCAAAGTTACAACGGCACTGAAAAAAGTGACTTATGACCGTTTTTCACAATTATGACCATTGTATCATCATGTGATCAAAATTCAGATGTTTGGCAACTGGTTCATTCTTATGACCGTTGCAGCATCCCAGGATCATTTGATCCCCTTTTGCAACCTTCTGTCAAGCAAAGTCAATGGGGGAAGCCAGATTCATTTAATAACTGGGATACTAACTGATCAACCGCAGTGATTCACTTAACAACTGTGGCCAGAAATGTTGTAAAATGGGGCAAAAATCACAACAGAAATGTTGAGCTCAATTGTAGTCATAAGTCGAGAACTATCTGCATTTGATTATTGAACTCGTCATTTCCAAACCATAATATATGCACTTAATAGAAATGCAGCTCTTCAGGAATCTTATCACCCTTTTTATTATATTCTTAGCCGGCTTCCGCCTCCTATTAGTGAATCTTGTGAATTTGATGATCCAAGACTGCTGCAGAACATTGAGGCTGATCACGTAAGGCCATTCTTCAGAATTTTCCCATGAACTATTGCTAAAATATTTGTTGCAGTCATAAAACACTTGGGTATGAACTATTCATTTGTGGCCTCAATAGCCTTCCTTTATGATCTAGACCAGGGGTGTCAAACTCATTTCATTGAGGGCCTCATCAGGGTTGTGTTTGACCTTGGGGGGCTGGGGTGGGCGTGGTCAGGATGGGCGTGGCCAGCTCGACGTCACTTGTGTCAGGGACACCTGTGGTGGCCTGAGTGCTCTGCCAGTGAAAAACGGGTTCCCAAACTCCGTTTTTAGCTGGGACGGCCTCCTGCAACCTTCTGCCAGTGAAAACAGAGCTGGGAGAGGGCTGCAGAAGGCTGTCCCAGCCGAAAACAGAGATTGGGAGCCTGTTTTCGCTGGCAGAGGCACTATGGGCCAGTCCTTCGCTGCTTCCAGGGCAGTGGCCTCACGGGCCACCCTAGATCCGGATCTGCCCCGTGGGCCTTGAGTTTGACACTCTGATCTAGATCACACCACACTCTAAACTATGGCATAGTTTGCCCTAGTGCAATATGTACTAACTGGGAATCATGGGTTAACTTGTGGTTAATTGAAAGTACTTTTATCACAACTATGCTCTTAGTTTACAATAGCTCAGTTTACCTTGGCCATGGCCTCTGTGTCTTCTACCTTGAAGTAAGACTTTTGGCTTCTCCTTCTGGTCTCTAGACCTAGAAACAAGAATCCGAATGGCCAGGAATGGTGCTTCTCTGGGTGCAGCAGTGGTATTTTTCCATGGTCCTTTGTTTTCACTTTCCTAAGTACAGTATGCAGGGAAATAAAATTTAAAAAATCAAGAGAGTGGGGAAAAGAGCAGGTGCAAATATGACATGGATTCTGGTTGATAGAGATGGTGGCCAGGAAATAGCATTTGGCTGTGATATGCTATATAACCTAATGCCCTCTCTGGGTATAAGTATTGTAGCTGTGATTTGCCTTAAGCCAGGCTTAGTGTGTTGACTAATGTGCTTATTGGATAGCTTAGAGGGAAACCATGTGACTTATCACTTTTTGGGGGGTAGGGTGGGATTATGAATGAATCTTCTGTCCATTCCTCTTTCTGTGGCTGGTACTTAGAGATAACTCTGAGCTAATGGTTTAAACCATATGGTTTGATATTCAGCGGTAAAATAAATAGGGCATCACTGCTGATTGTCCATCAAAGGGTGAATAGCAGCTTTGTAGAAGAGCTGATGTGATAAAATTGCCCTCATTGTTCTCAGAAAATTGGGTGGATGGGATCTATTGTAAATTGTGAACATAGACAAAAGCAAACTAAATAATTGATTTAACTGTAATGTAGGGAAATTATGGGATGTCTCTCCAGGCCTGACTTTGCTGGAAAAAGTAGATTGCTTTGTGTTATCAGACCAAGCTTGTGCTAAGGGCATGTATCAGGAGGTTAGGTGATATTCTTTTCATATGAACAATGATGGCAAGAGAAAGCAAGAAACAAAGAGGATGATTGATCTCACCTGGCAAAGCTGTTCTTACCTTATTACCTTAGATAATTATATTATGCAGCTTATTGGATTTTACTTGGCTAAAATCCAATAAGCTGTCTAATGTAATTATCGTTTTGAAAAATAACAGAGGTGAAGTAGCATCCAGCCACTTTATTTGCTCTCTGCCTCTAACAGAAAATTGAACTTTTTTTCCACAACGTCACAGGTCCTGTTCATTGGACTAACATGACCCTTGCATTTCAGCCCACAGCTATGCACATCAAAGAATTCCTCACTCTGCTGGCTGTGTGTCACACGGTTGTTCCAGAAAGACATGAAAACACCATCATCTACCAGGCCTCCTCTCCAGGTTAGTTACTGACCCTTCCATTGAAACAAAGAGCCATTGAAAGGGACAAGGGACTGAGGGAAACTTATCTAGATTGTGTTGGATTTATATTTACTGTACCCACATTCATACATACACCATCTAGAGCAGGGGTATCAAACTCAAGGTCCACAGGGGTGCTTAGATCTGGCTTGTGGGGCTACCCTGGAAACAGTGGACCAGCTCTCGGTGCCTCTGCCAGCGAAAACAGAGCTTGGGAGGGGGTGAGCTCCATTTTCGCTGGCAGAGGGCTGCAGGAAGCCATTGCAGCTGAAAACCTGGGGTACCACAGGTGCCCCCGACACAGGTGATGTCCAGCTGGCTATGCCTATCCCAGCCATGCCTCCGCCCGCCCACCTGAGGTCAAACACAACCCTGATGTGGCCTTCAATGAAACTGAGTTTGACACCCCTGATTTAGAGCAGCAGTATCCAACCTTGGCAACTTTAAAATTTGTGGACTTCAATTCTCAAAATTCCCCAGCCAGCATAGGGAATTCTGGGAATTGACACCCACAAGTCTTAAAGTTGCCATGAGTTATGATCTCTAGACTAGAGTTATTAGAGTGAAGGCCAGGAGCTTCCTGCAGTCTAATGTTAGGAATAAGAACATTGGGGTCAATGCAGATAGAGAATAATAAGGTATTCTTTGTAGCTGAAGCTTCAGGCCTATGACTGGTTTCCTGGACATTGTCCAGTTCTGTGGCAACAGGAGGATTGCACAGGGGGCAAGACAAGTACAAAGAAAAATAGGGCTGAGAAATAGATAGCTCTGAATAAGTTATTTTGTTGAACTTGGTCCTCCACCCCGCCTAAAAGAAACCACAGTAATTTTTGTCTGAATCAGAGATTTCACATTTGCTGAAAAGAGGTAGATTTTTTGGGGGGCATTCTGTTTGGAATTAGATGAAAAAGGTCACCTTAGTTTTTCTCTTCTTCTTAGATTTACCTCTTTGTCCCAATATTATCTCTACAACACTCTAAAGCAGGGGTGTCCAACCTTGGCAACTTTAAGACTTGTGGACTTCAACTCCCAAAATTCCTCAGCCAGCAATTCTGGGAGTTGAAGTCCACAAGTCTTAAAGTTGCCAAGGTTGGACACACCTGCTCTAAAGCAATATGATATTAGGATTATATTTCATTGATGTTGAAAGAGTTTGATTTTATTGGATGCTTTTGAACTATTTTAATGTGTGGTCTATTTTGCTCAAAAGTTGCTAAGAGTGGTACAGAAATGGTACAGATGTGATACAGAATTGCTTTTAAAGTGATACAGAAATGTTTTTAAAAATAAACCAATCAACTAGATTACAGGTAGTCCTCAACTTACAGCAGTTCATTTAGTGACCTTTCAAAGTTACAATGGCGCTGAAGCAAGTGACTTAAGATTGTTTTTCACACTTATGACCGTTGCAGCATTCCCATGGTCACATGATCAAAACTCAGATGCTCGGCAAGTAGTTCATAGTTATGACGGTTACAGAGTCCTGGGGTCATGTGATCACAATTTGTAATCCTCTGACCAGCAAAGGCAACGGGGAAGCCAGATTCACTTAACAACTGTGTTACTAACTTAACAACTGCAGTGATTCACTTAACAACTGTGGCACAGAAGGGTCGTAAAATGGAAAAAAAACTCACTTAACAAACGTTTCACTTAGCACCATACCAATTTGGGCTCAATTGTGGTCGTAACTCGTATATATGGGAGCGTTTCCAGCATTTTTGAAATGAAGGGCTTAACAGTATTACCTAGTTTGATGTTTGCAATCTCAGATTTTTGCAAAACCGTGAAGGGGTTCTTCTGGGGCTGACTGGGGTTGTGTCAGTGCTGTATTGTCTGCCTGGAAACATCCTGACTGTGGGATTTCCTGAAGGTTTTTCAAGTCTCCTGTCGATGAAAAATTTAAGGACTACCCATTGCAGACATGATGACAATAATGAACTCAGGTTGCCTTTCAAAGAAGGTTGCCTAACATTACTGACCGAGGTTTCTGAGACGAAAATTACGTACACGGTTATTTTAAAAACAAGTCTTGTTTTATTGCAAAGCTGGGAATTATTTTCATTCCCAACCGGTAATGAATCTCAAACAGTCCCTCGAGATAAGCACCCACCTTTCTTTCCTATGAAATGATGCCAATAACAGAAGTGTCAAATGAACTAGAAAAAAAACCAACCGAAGTACAAAGAACTTCAAAAATGCATCTGAACCGAACGAACGACTTTGCTTCCTGCAAAGGTTTCGTTATCTTTGCCTGTCCTTTATACCTTATGGGAGGGGCAATCACCTCCCAGCCTTTTGTTTCAACTGCTCTCCCCTTTTGTTTCAACTGCTCTCACCTTCTAGCAGCTCTGTGCACACGTGCCCTGGGAACAGGCTCCCCTGGGTCCTCTGCCTCGCTGCTGCCAGACTCCGAAGGCTCCAGAGGCAGCACCCCACTACTAGATGGTCCTGGCCCCATCTCTGCATTGGAAGCAGGACCCTCATCCGAGTCCTCTCCAGATTCCTGGACTGATCTCCTTTCTTCCCCACTGTCCAATTCCGCTGCCACAATCACTGTCCAATTCTGCACAGGCTACCGGCGAACCACAACAATTCCTGGCAGATTTCTGTTAAAGAACCTCTGATCTGAGTGGACTCCTGAGATGTTTGGAAATCTTCTGCAGCTGTTTGGGGAATGGGATGATGTTTTCATAAAGGCAGATCTGCACTGTCTTTTTATTGTGTGTGTGTTTTTTTTAAAGAATCCAACTCTATTCCTGAATTTGTAATGGCAGACTTTTTCTCTTCTCAGATGAAGGCGCTTTAGTCAAAGGAGCAAAAAAACTTGGCTATGTTTTCACTGGGAGGACACCACGTTCTGTCATCATCGATGCGGTAAGAGTGTGTGGGAAGGAAGTATTGTGAGGTCATTCCCAAATTTTTCTATAAGACTGCTCTGGAAATATTGCAGAGAAATAGGGCAAACAGGGCAAAATATCCCTGAGAAGATCCATCTATTTCAGTGTTTCTCAACTGTGAGTACTTTAAAATGTGGGGACTTCAACTCCCAGAATTCCTCATCTGACTGGGGAATTCTGGGGCAATTGTGGGAGCTGAAGTCCACACATCCTGAAGTTTGCCAGAGTTGAGGAACACTGATCTAACTGGTTAATTGGCAAAGCAATTCTACTCTTAGTCAGAATGGAAAACAATTTTTAACGCTGCCAGTTGGAAAGTGAGAAGTTGAAATAACGAAATCTTACCAAATTGTGCTTTTGGCATGCTCAACTAAAAGACTACACTTGAATCATTTATGTCCGTGTTTCTTGAGCATTTCTGTCTGATGTCATATTAATTTTTTGAGATGGCGAAATGCAAACATGGATATTCTGCCTTGGATTGGATTGTAATCTCTCCAATAGTAGCCTCTCAGGTTCTTATAAAATCCAAACAAAAAGTATCTTGAGGAAATTATGTTTTCTCTTGGGCTCTTACTGATTGGGCAGCCTGTGAAGATTAAAAAGAAAACAGTGCCAACCCTAAGCCACCATTGACAATAACACAACCAAGAAAAAGTGGAAGAAGTTTTAGATGCACTGAGAAAAAGGTAGACAATCATAATCTTCTTTATGGAGTAACAAAACTTTTAAGAAATTTTAACGATTTTCAATACAGCATTTTTAATTCTGAGATGGCAATTTTGGCATGTTCTTAAGAATATAAGTACATGGTTGTGCCCAGCAGAGGGAGCTACTTTCACATTTTTTTAAAAAAATATGGATATTTAAAAACAATGCTTGCCTTCCAGTTCTTTGTGTATTTTTAGTTTTTCTTTTACTAAAGTGTGCCTTATTCTGTTATGATCCCAGCTAGGAACAGAAGAGACATATGAGATCCTTAACGTATTGGAATTTTCAAGGTAATTGGTTTTTAATGGCAATTGCAAGAAGTAAAAGGAGGGAAACACTTAGGAATGTCCTGCAATTAAAAGAAATTTTCTTTGTTTCATTTCATTTGTTGAGCTTATATTTCACTGGAATTTTCTTTGGTTTGAAATCTTCGAAGGGCAGCAATATAAGCTGGAGAGGTTTCAGTGGGATTTTACCTGACCTCTATTAATGGATTATTTACCTTTCATAGGCAGAACTGAGAACTAATAGGTAATAGTTAATATTAAAGAAGTAATAGAACTGAGAACAAATCTTTGTCCTATCTGCAGATTGAATTATCTGCGAACATATATAGCAATACTTTAAAAATATATAATACCAATATTTCATGTTTAAACAAACAAATAAATAATACTTGCATACAAGCCCTTCTGTGGATAAGCCAGCCGTCAATTTTTTAACCAAAACATCATGAAACATGCAAACTTATCAACAGGTGGCTTGTTTTTCATGGTATTTTGGTTAAAAAATTGAGGTTTGGCTTATATGCAAGTATATATAGTATTTTCTTACTGCAAATAACCAGCCTGTCAGTCTTACTGAACTTCACTTGGAGAATTTCAGAACAAATTAATAGCACAGAAACAATTTTCTCTCTCCCTTCTTCCAATATTACTTACTTTTTTAGAATAGCTATAAATGATAAACACAGTTGCTAGAAATATGGTTCTAGGCTATTTCTGATATTTCTTAGTAATTCTGATTTTTACAGCAATTAGAGACAGATGTTCCATACAAGGCAAAATCTTGTTCTGTTCCTCATGCAGTTGGATAAATCTAAATATTGGCCTACATTTCATGTTGGAAATCCCATGACTAATCTTTCCCCTTCTTTCTTTCTCAAAAGAGGGAAAAGAAAAGGGGGAATAGATAAAACTGGAAAAGAGTTGATAATGTGATTAAGGCAGTATCAGAAACCTTTGAAAATATTACTCTTTCACTTTTCACTGTATCAATCTTGGGAAGCAGGGCAGAAATATCCAATAAATTATAAACTTCAGCATCTCTGACAATTTAGCCTTTATAGTTCATTGCTGTCAAACCTGACTTAGCTGCATGGCAACTTAAACTACATGATTTTGAATTAAATAGTGTTGTACACACACACACACACACACACACACACACAACATTGTAAAAAATACTGCATCAGGGCAGATGCTGAAAATATGACATATAACTTGAGTTGAAACGACAATACCTGAAGAGAAGTGAAGAGAAGGACCAGGGAAGACATGATAGCAGTGTTCCAATATTTGAGGGGCTGCCACAGAGAGGAAGGGGTCAATAAGCTATTTTCCAAGCAAGGCACCCAAAAGCCAGACAAGGAATAATGGATGGAAACTGATCAAGGAGAGATTCAACCTGGAAATAAGGAAAAATTTTCTGACAATGAGATCAATCAAGCAATGGAATAGCTTGCCTTCGGAAGTTGTGAGAGCTTCATAAATGGAGGCTTTCAAGAAGAGATTGGACTGCCATTTGTCAGAAATGATGTAGGCAGGGATGGGATCCAACCTGTATAACTACCAGTTCTGTTGCTCTGCATCGTGTGCAAGTCATGCAAGTGCAATTTACGATCTGCTGAGCTGCCCGGACAGCTGAGCAGTGCTGCGTGCAAGTGCGCAGCGCTTTAAAAAGCCCTTTTTTCCTGCTTTTTCAACCGCAGCTGTGCCGCGCAAAGCAGCTGTGGTTGAAAACGCAGGAAATAAAGGTCAGGTAAGAGCCCGGGCGGGCAGGTGGGCCAAAACAGCAGCAGACATAGAACCAGTTCTATGTATACTCTCTGTTTGCTCTTTTTCATAGCAACCGGTTCTACAGAAGTGGTAGAATCCCACCCCTGGATGTAGGGTCTCCTGCTTGGTCCAGATGACCTACAAGGTCCCTTCCAACTCTGTTAATCTGTTAAATCTGTTACCTTTTAAAGATTATAGGAACGATGAAACTCCCTTTTTATGTACTAAAATGGTAATCATGTGCTAAACATGGTTGACACATCACATTGTTATACAATAATACTTCCAAAATGTGGGCTTTCCTTCTTTCTGAATCTCAATTCATTTTTGATATAGTTTTACCTGTACAAAAATAGAGATATTTTGATTTAGTTTTCATTTGTTATTTTCTTTCTTTAAGTCCCACTCCCAAAAGTTGCAGTTGCAGTATGTATGTTGTGATTTAATTTAAAAAGTACATTCCTAAAACTAGATACAAGAACTGTTTACACCGTAATTAAGCTGCACACACACACACACACACACACACACGTGCTGTGATATACTCTGCTATGTTGTATACCTGAAAGCAAGTTTGTTGTAGTTAAGACATCAGGCTAGAAACTAGGAGATCATGAGTTCTAGTTCCACCTTAGGCACAAAGCCAGCTTTTGGGACCTTGGATCAGTCATTCACTTTAAACCAAGAAAGAAGGCAATGGCAAGACACTTCTGAAAAACTCTACTAAGAAAACTGCCAAGACTTGTCCAAGATTAAATCAAAGGCCCCAGTAAATAAAAAAATCTGTCTGTCTGTCTGTCTGTCTGTCTGTCTGTCTGTCTGTCTGTCTGTCTATCTATCTATCTATCTATCTATCTATCTATCTATCTATCTATCTATCTATCTATCTATCCATCCATCCATCCATCCTGACATTACAGATAATTTATGACATTTTTTTTAAAATAAATCATATTGAAAGTTAATCCAAGATGGCGACAACGATGGCTGTCTCGGTAAAATGCTGTCTCTAATATTAAATATTTATACACCATAGTTTATAAATCACATGTAATGGAATGTGTGGATGAGTTTGGATCTGAGGGAAGGAGATGCTGCCTAGGAAATAATCAGATAAGAGAAGAAGGATGGCTTAATTGTCAGAGAGAGAAACTTGGGAAGGATCCACTCTAACTGATCTGACAGTTAAAAATGGCAGTGGAAAGTTTCTATCTTCAGACTTGCAAGATCTAGCCATACAATAAAATATATGTAGCTCATATGTCATGTTTTCTGTCTGATTTCCCAGGAGGACTGACTCAAAGACTGGCTTTATACCACAGGATAAGCCATTATTAAACAAACTAAATCATAGTCTGGTACACTGTAAAGTTAGTCACTAGGTCAACCTTCCCCAACATATTTTACAGATACATTGGGACTATTACAACTTTGGAAATTCCTAAGCCTTCTTTATTGCTTTTTTGTGACATTATTAACTAATCCTTACTCAAATCTCAGACTAAATTACTGTCAATTTGCATTTATGAAATACTGGCAAAATTATTCCATAAATATCTTCCACCACTTAATGCAGGGGTGGGCAACTATGGCCCTTTTACGAATTATGGACTTCAACTCCCAGAATTCCTGAGCAAGCCATGCTAGCTCAGGAATTTTGGGAGTTGAAGTCCACAAGTCATAAAGGGGCCATAGTTGCCCACCTCTGACTTAATGGCAACTTTAATAATCATTAGCAACAACAACAACTTCTAAAAATTACAATGAATGTTTGTCTTATTCCCAGTGATCGAAAGAGGATGTCTGTAATTGTCCGGACTCCAGATGGTCAACTACGTTTGTACTGCAAAGGAGCTGTAAGTATCTCCAGCCTATTGACAAAAGAATTGTGTGGTAACCCATTTTCTTTGGCATGTGTAAATATTAATGACAATAGTACTTGCACTGCTATTGAAAATTGTGCGTTCTATATGTCTCAAATGTTTCAGTAGCCATATAGTGTGGAATGTTGAGATGTTAGGATGAAAATATCTGGAATGAACTAACTGGGGAAAATGGGCTTAAAAGCCAGTGGTTCTTAATGTTTTTTTCACCACGGACCCTCTTTAAATACCTTTTGTGGCCATGGACCACTAAGACTTCATTCAAGATTTAAATCATAACTTTTTTGAAGGTTTTGTGGACCCCCTGGGATGACATCGCAGCCCCCCATCGCACCCAGGAGTGTGATACAACCAGTGTAACAACCGGTTCAGTGAATCATAAAATGGGGCAAAACTCAACAAATGTCTAATTTAACAAGAGAAATGTTGGGCACAATTGTCGTCATAAGTCGTATTATATCTCCACTCCTACAGATTGGACAATGTATTCATAGTTCATCATTATCCATAAGAGCTACTACTTCCTTACAATGAAGAACATTTTTCACACTGTTTGACATTTTAAAAATCTGAACCACCTTTGCTATCATGGATAATGTCAGACTTTTCATTGGTGGTAAATTGTGACTCTCCAGAAGCTCAGCTTTGCAGCTAGATATTACCCAGAGAAGAAACTTCACAGTCACAACATGGCTAGATAAGTTGTTTTGTTGCATATAAGGGGGGGCGGGGTGTCATAGCTACTTCACAGCAGAACACTCAAATCTTATATTAATATGTCAGCTCAGGTTTTAAATCTTAGTCTTTTTCTTCCTACATTTTGAGTTAATAAATTCTTGGTTGTTCTTTTCCTGATCTTAAGAGTTAGAGACATTGAATCCATATTTAGCCAAAGATTGTGTTAGATTGGATATTACTGGTCTGTGCCTCATTAGTTTTATCCCTTATAGATGGACAGAATATATGTCTAAAAAAGAAATGCAGGCATCATTATGGCAATTATTTATATACATTTTTTGTTGACAGGATAATGTCATTTTTGAGAGATTATCCAAAGACTCAAAGTACATGGAGCAAACTCTATGTCATCTTGAATATTTTGCCACAGAAGGTAAATACTTGTTTATTGAACTGTTTATTTATAGCACTCTAAATATTTGCTTATTGATTTATTATTGCTCTTCTCAAGTATCAATGTGTGCTGTTCTGTAGCTAAACAAATTCTGTTTCAGAACATATGAAATGAGAAAGTTTGGGAAATTTCAGAGTTAAGAATAAGCATATATTATCCAGTCCTGCTTTTCTAAGACCGAATAAGATATAAATGAGACATCCTTGTTAGAAAACACAAATTTGTCAAACTTAGCTTTCTCCATCTTATATTCATTCATTCATTCATTCATTCATTCATTCATTCAGCTTTTGAATCAATTTGACCTATTAAATACATACCCTAAATTTATACATATTTCTATGCCAGTTTTCCCAATATGTATACTTTTGTGTGCACTTTTCCTAATATTATGCACATTTATGTATTTTAATCTGGTTTATATAAATGTGAAGCTCATTTTATATTAACAAAATACATATATTGATGTGACCCATTCCCTGATATGTCCATATTTAACTGGAGAACTACATTTTTAAATTCATTTAACTGGAAAACTACATTTTTAAATTCTTCAGATTGCAGATATCCAAATATTGGCCTATCAGTTGGCACATTGATTCAGAAAGTACAAAAGCAAGAAATGCATAGAAACAACCTAAGTGTCCAAACTCGCTTTCCATCCTTAAAATCATAGCCTTGAACTCATCTATTGTCTTTGCTATTCCAGATTTCATAAAGTTGCAAAATTAGTGTGACAGAAAAACGTAACAGGGACACAAAAGAAACAAAATGTTGAAGAAAGTTACAGTTACTCATTACATTTGCAGCCTTTTAAAACTCGTGTTTGCCTCTAGGCAAAAGATATATTGAAATGCAGCTTAGTTCATTCCTCCATGTATTATTCAAGCCAGCGGTGAAATAAGCCTTGTTGAAAATGGACTTTGTCTGGACTGAGACTTTATTTAAAATGTGAAAAAGAAAAGATTATTGGAGTGAAGCAATGCAATAGACATGATATGTCTCAAGCTATTAGGTCTCCACAGATGTTAACTTTCTTAAACTTTGGGGCCAGAAAGGCTGAAATTGATAATGAGACTGATGGATGAAGAAATGGTCCATGTAATACTCATTTTATAAATGTTTAAATACTTTTTTTTAGAGCAAACTACATCAATGCAGCCCATATTTTTCCTGGATTTCTTTAAGAGTCAATCTCTGTGGCTACTGCAGTGAGTTTTGTTATGTGGCATCAATCTTTTATATCAATCACTTATTGATCTGAGGGCTCTCTTATATAGTAAATGTTTAATGGCCCTGCACTGCAGGAAGAGCCTTGTATCTCCTTCTGCCTGAAAGTTTTATTTTTCTTTGTTTTAGGAACACTTGCATACTCATAATATAGCCTTTCTGTTTAGTATGGCAACTTTCCCCATTTTTTAATACTCGATGGGCAATAGAAGACAAATAAATTACACTAATGTTTGTGAATACAGACAATGATCCTGTAAAAATCAGGTTGTCCATATTCCAAAAGGAAGAAGCTGTTCTCCAGATTATTGTGGCTGTCATTTACTGTGAAATCAAGGCAAATAGCATGTGATGATTAAAAAAAAAAGGGGTTAATGCTACAAGTTAGCGAAACTGGGAAGCTAAATATTTATCTCACACCAGGATACTCTGCCTTACATTCACAATATGGGTAATCCTTGACTTACAACCAGGTAATCCTTGATTTACAACCATTCACTTAGCAACTGTTTAAAGTTATAATGGAGTCCCCAAAAGCTACTTAGAACCCAGTTTTGAAGTTTCAATGGCCGACACCCTTCCACTGGTCATGTGACCACATTTTGACTGCTTGGCAACCAGCCCACATTTATGGTTGTTTCCTGTGCCCCAGTTACATGACCACAATTTATAGCAGTTTTGCCAGAAACCAGCATTTATTTCCAGTTTTTTTTAAGCATTTATTTCTGAAAAACAGCCCATAGTGAACAATGGGCTTGCTTAACAACTGTGGCATTCACATTTCAAAAAATAAAACTGCATTGTGCAGTGCCAAATGTTACGCTGGGCCCAAATCTGCTTGGTATGTTCTTTCCTTAGGAAATGTGGACAGATAGTCTTTATTTAGCAACTGCCTCGTTATTGACCATTTACAGTTTACACAGCGGATGAAAAAAAGCATCCTGCCCTTGCATTTGTAACTTTAGCACAGGATGTCAAACTCAAGGCCCGTGAGCCGGATCCGGTCCACAGGGGTGCTTAGATCTGGCCCATGGGGCCACCTTGGAAACAGAAAAAAACCAGCCCACGGGGCCTCTGCCAGCGAAAACGGAGCTTGCGGCCCTACCAAGCTCTGTTTTTGCTGGCAGAGCAGTTGGGCCACCACGGGCACCCCTGACACGACTGACATCGAGCTGGCCATGCCCACCCTGGCCATGTTCACCCAGCCATGCTCACCCAGCTCCCCAAGGTCAAACACAACCCTGATGCAGCCCTCAATGAAATCGAGTTTGATACCCCTACCTTAGCAGGTTGGTAAAGCAAAGGAAAGTCAAAGTAAGGTCATAAGCACCATTGTAATTTAAATGATGTAGTAAAAGTTAACAACTGAGTTGTCAGCCCCAATTGTGATTGCTAAACACGGACTAGCTGTATTCCTTGTTTTGGGGGATTTTATTTTTTTTGCACCAAATACATTTGAGTGTATAATTTATAATCTCAAATGTATTACTCTAATAAGTTTGAAAATCAGCTTCTGTATGTGAAGGCAGTTTGGGGTTTTCAGGTGCATCAAGTTTGTTCATTTACTTAATAATTGCTTTCCTGTCTGAAGTTTAAGCTAACTTCTCTAGATGTTTGGGTTGAACTTCTGTACTTCCTTTTCTAGGTTTGAGGACTTTGTGCATCGCATATGCAGACCTATCAGAAAACTCTTACCAGGAATGGCTGGACGTATATAACGAAGCCAGCACGAATTTGAAAGATAGAACTCAAAAGCTGGAAGAGTGTTATGAGATAATTGAGAAGGTTAATAAACATAATTTTGCTTCTTTTAATTTGTACTCCCTCCTTTATTCAGATGTTGCACAATTATGCCTTGGAGAGAAAGAGTTCAAAATGGGGCACTATTCCAATCCAAGTTTTACACAGCTAAGATTATTATATTTGCTTGGAGAAGGAGTATCTCCAAAATGCTGTTTGTTAGGAGCTACTTGAGTATTATCTATTTATTAAATCAGTTGCTAGTCACTGCAAACAGCTGGTTGGAGCTTGGACTCTGCTTGTGTCATAGGAGCCCTGCCTTAGGTGGCCCCAATCTTCAGTTGCTGCTATTCATAGTTGGGTTAGTCTCAGATCTGCCTCATTAAATCATACATGATTTTGGTTCTGCCTCATTAAATCATATATGATTTAATCATATATTAGTGGAGCCTGGGGAGCCAGTAAATAAAATGAGTCCTTCAGGTTTTGGGAAAGAGAAGGCGAGTAGCTTTGGTCATTTGGAAGCTCTCCTGCATTTGTAAAATACGCAACTGTTTGTGAAGTTAGATTTTTTTGATTTCCATTTAATTCCACAATTGTTTACAGAAAAAGTACTAGTTGGAAAAGAAATGGGTACTAAAAAAAAAGAAAGAGAAAAAGGAGGGAGGGGCGAGGCTTATACCGCCCAATCTTAGAAAGGGTAGGTAAAGTAGACAGTTTAAGTTGTTTTGGGGTTTGGGGAAGAGCTCAGAGGGATATTCCACAGACCACTCTAGTGGGATTCTGAATAACGGTCGACTTTGAGTTTGTATTGACAACTGCTATTGTCCCAGCTTTTCTGCTGAGCAGCTGTCTCTCTCTCTACATGAGTTGCCAAATGCTGTGGCTGGGTTGATGGTGGTCTTGGGTGATTTTAGTCTGCCTTTCCTAGGTGTGAGAAAAGTCATAAATGACTCAAGAGTTCAAGACTATCATGGCAACCATGGACCTGATCAGTAGTGGGATTCAAATTAACCACCGGTTCGGTGGGTGTGGCTTGGTGGGCATGCTTTGCCTAATGTGCACATGCAGCTTTCCCCACACCAGCGGACGCCTGCAGCGCCAACCAGCTGGGAGGATAAAGAAGAGAAAAGCGCAGGGGCGGGTGGGAGGGCCAATCCTGCACTTTTTTTCTACTCACAGCTGATTGTAGGAGGCCTTTCCACTCTCTCAGCTGATAGTTGGAAGCTTACTACGGTTCAGATGAATCGGTCTGAACCAGTAGCATACCACCACTGGACATGATGCTGGCTGTTGAATGTCCAACTCATAAGAAGAGCACACACTGCAGTTGTTGTTTTTAAAAAAATCTCAGACAGTTGTGATGCTATCTGGAATTGAGGAAGGGTTGTTATCATCATTTCCCCATCATGGACTTCCAGTTGGAGTTCTTTAAGGCCTCCCTTCATCACAATTGGTTTGCCACAGAGAAGCAATTGATCTAGAAGGAGCTTGGGTTGTCCGGGGACTTTTGTGTCTGGTTTGGTTGAGATCTTAGTTATTGCTTGGAAATTAGTGGGTGGTGGGTTACCTTGGATTAAATCATACATATATGAAAAACTTGCTGCTTTGAATCCTGGAGAATCCCTTGCATTTTGTGCAAGATGAAATGGCAAACATAATGCAATTGGCAGAAGATGAACAAAATCTGACCAAGAATGAGTAAAGAGTGTGTGTGAGTATAGCTTCACTCTTATTACATCAGCATATGCAATCATCCAGATGCAACAATATGAGTAGTTAAACGTAAGCTGTTCTGGTTCCTGGTAACCACCTATATGCAATTCTTAGCTTTAAATTATGACACTCTACTGTAGTTATTTCTGTCCACCCTATTATGTTGGGCAGAATAAGCATGCTCCTGGTCCCCTTTTTGATCCAGTGTCATCTAATTGGATCTAGGAGAAAAGCATTTAGTTGGATATCACCCTTTGGGAAGAAATCCCACCCTCTCCCATTCCCCCAGATTCAGGCAGGCCTGATCTTATTTGGTTTTTTTCAGAGCCTCCCTTGTAGAGCTGTGAAGTTCTGTTTTTCCTTCTGTGAATTGGGCCAGGATGGTAATTGCGCCTGTCTTGCTGGGAGTGAGAATGTTACTGAGTGCTATTCCCAATCCTGATTATGCACTTGTGTTCAGATGTGGTTTTTAAATTGACTTTTCTATCATTTTTCTTTGGCTTGGCTTATTCAGGATTTTTACTGATGCACACTGTCAAGAATTGTAAATTATAAATTTCTTAAATAAATAAGTCAGTTCGAATAAGACAATTTGACTTATAGGAAGTTTTGATGATTTTTCAACTTCCCTATAAAACTGCACTGGTTAGAAATCCTGGAAGGAACTTGCTGTGTTTTGGAAAAAGGAGCATAGCTTGGAGCAAGGGTCTCCAACCTTGGCAACTTTAAGCCTGGTGGACTTCAACTCCCAGAATTCCCCAGCCAGCACTGGGGACCTCTGGCTTGGAGGGAAGCAACAAGATTATTTTCCAGCTCTTTGGAGGTATCATTATTTAGGACCTTTTCATCTCAGACTTTGTAGACTGGGATGAAATTGAGAAGCTAGTCCACAAGAGTGTGCTGAAAAATGGAACTAAAATATGACAGTAACCCATCTCTGTCCTTTCCTACTGTCTTGGAATTTGTCTACTAAAGGGAAGGACCAAAATGGATGAGTTTATCTTTTCTTAAGATAAAGAAATGGATAATTTTTTTTCCTAATGCCACATTTTCAAACATTAATCATTTTTTCACACTTAGGTCAACTGCTCAAAACTGCTCAAAAGCTTTCCATTCCTGTGGCTTACCATTTGGTTTAAAAATACTAAATCAAAAGATCGTTTTCCTGGAACACATGTTTAAAAGTGTTGTTTTTTTAATTGCTACAGCATAACTTTCAAAATACACTAATCATCTCTTAAATGAACATTTGGCTTGTACGTTTGGTTTGTAACCTAACCATTCCTCTTCCAGAATACATCATGTAGTGACTGAATATATACACTTTCTCTTTATGGAAACATCGAGTTCTGTTCAATGTTTTTCAAAATATCAGTTATTTTTTAACCCATTAAATATAATATATTTGTAGTTACAGCTTTTGGCAAATGATATGCCTCCCTCCCTAAACGTGGAGCAAGGTTCAAATTGGAGCTCATTTGTAACTTACGAATGCACATGTACTGTAATAGATATATAAATAATATCCTTCATTGGGTATAAGCTAACAGCACACAAATGACTATAGGTGCAAAAGAGCACATTTAACTTAATAAGGGCAAACAGCACATGCTATTAAGTCCTGCATGGCTGCCTACCTGGTCGTATCAACAGTACAATCTACTGTGCTGATTTAGAAAGCTATCATCATCATTTAATGATCCCATAATTCCTGGTCGGGGTGGAGTCTGGGCAACTGAATGGAGCTAGCAGAGCGTTTAATGGCCAGATGCAGAGGTGGCATTCAACAGGTTCTAACCAGTTCTGGAGAACCGGTAGTGGAAATTTTGAGTTGTTCGGAGAACCAGCAAATACCAGCTCTTACTGGAGATTTTACAGTATCCTTCCCCTGCCATGCCCACCAAGCCACGCCCACAGAACCGCTAGTAAAAAAAAAATTGAATCCCACCATTGGCTGGATGCCCTTCCTGTTGCCAATGTGAAGTTTTTTTTCAGCAGATGTATTCTCATTGTGCCCAGAGAGATAAATATCTGCCTCTACCTAGGATTGAACTCAATTACCTCAATTGTGAGGTAAGAGCTCCACCTCTAGGTCACTGCACCACTCTATTTAGAAAGCTATAAACCTGCTACAAAAAGAGTACCTTCCTTCTAAATCCCTTTTAGAAATCAAGCTTCTAGACCAGTGGTTTCCAACCTTTTTTTCACCCCGCACCCCTAAAGAAATTTCACTCAAACCTCGCACCCCCTGAAATTTAGACTTTAGGAACTACTGAACGCGTTAAATATATGGTAGGATTGAATCTTTTCAGCTATATATGTGACGGCCACTAAATAACGATACTTAACTCTAAAATGAAAACAAAGTTAATCCATTGCATAATAAATAAAAATGCCAACATATAGCCAATGTCCTATTATTTACTTGGACTTTTCTTGCACCCCCTGGCCTATCGTCTCGCACCCCAGGTTGGGAACCCCTGTTCTAGACAATGGATGGGAAACATCAGGTAACCATTTCATTTAATTCTCACTTGACATGGTAATTCTACATGCTTCCCTCCACTGTTGATCTTTTAAAGTTTCAATTACTATTATTTCTTAAAGCAGGTGGTATTCTGATGATTTCTGAAATGGCTAGCTTTATGCTTATATGTCCATTAACTACATTGGTTTGTCAGCAACAACAACAAAAAAGTAAGACACAACTTGCTATCAACTTGCATCATCCATTTCTTTCTCCTTCAGGAATTGCTGCTTCTGGGTGCAACAGCAATTGAGGATCGCCTTCAAGCTGGTGTCCCGGAAACAATATCTACTCTAATAAAAGCAGAGATCAAGATTTGGGTACTAACGGGGGACAAACAAGAAACTGCTATCAATATAGGTAACAACTCTTCCATTTTCCCAGTGAAGTTGTCCTTTGCAAATGCCACCAGTTATAAATTGTAGATCTTGAAGTTAGGGTATAAATGAAAGATGACTGTTTTGGCGAGTAATCTGACTGATTGGAACTCTATAGGAGACAATCAATCCAATGGAACAATTGGAAAATTCCTGGAATATTGCACCCATAATTCCAAGGAATGTCATTAAAGTGCAGGCAATTTGATTGATTCTAGCTTCTCATTTTATATATATATGTATTAATTATGCTACATTATGCTACTTCAGTGGATAATAAGGGTATGACATGCTGAAAGAAATCTAACCAATGAAATAATTACTGCAATAGCATCATCGCAAATTGCCAAATATATTGTATGAATCAAAAGTTTTTCTTTTAATGGAGCTGCAGTAAATGGGGCAGAGAGAATCAGTCCAAATAGGATGGAAGGAGCAATTGTGAGCAACTTCAAGTATATAAAAATAATAAATGATCTATGATTCAATGTTTTATAAATAGTGTAGAAACCCAAAAGGATAATATCACAAAATCATTAAAAACCTTAACGTTCCTGTGGTTAAATCAGTTTTCCTCAATAAAACTTAGTCACTTTCATTTTGACATATAGACTAAATAGTAACTAAAACCCAACAATTATATAGCATCCTGAATTTAATTTTAAAAATCAATAATCCCCAATGACAGTTGCAAAAATTCAAACAGAATGTTTGCTAGTTTCAGGATGTTTAAATGGAGCTTAATATCAGCTTTCTAACGTTTTCATTATAGTATTAATATTTTATTCCTGTGTTATATGAACAATCTGTATTTCACCATTACCCCATTGCTTTTCAGCTCCAGCTCTGCTGCTCAAGCTTTATTTTTTAAGTTGAAGGATTGATTGATTTCTATAGCTGCCCATCTCAGTCAATGACTCTGCGCAGCTTACAATTCAAACAATATATTAAAATTAAAAACTTAGAACATTTTAAAACAATAAAAACATCATATCTGTATCTATATCTATCTATATCTATCTATATCTGTCTCTATCTCTCTCTATATCTCTATCTCTCTCTCTCTCTCTCTCTATCTATCTATCTATCTATCTATCTATCTATCTACCTACCTACCTACCTACCTACCTACCTACCTATCTTGCAGGCGAGATACTTGGCCAGTTAGCAATACAAGATAGACCTTAACACCGGGATGGCGAATCTATGCCACATGTGGCACGCAGAGCCATCTCTCCGGGCACGCCAGCCGTCGCCTGTTGCTCTTCTGGGTTCCGGTGCGCACATGTACATTAGAAAGCAACTGGCTAACTGGTCTTCTGGTTTCTAACGTGTATGCATGCACAAAGACCAGCTGGCTGGTGCCCATGAAAGTGTGAAGACCAGCTGGCTGGCTGGTTTCTAATGGGCATGTGTGTGCCGGCTATCTGGTCTTCACGCATGGAGGCATGTGTATTCCTAATGGATTTTATCATTAAAGGGTGCTGGTAGTCTTAACTTCCTGCAAAAGTTTGAGGGGCTGCTTTTTGCAAAGTTAATTTAAGCTGCAATTGTATAACTCCAGTTGTCCATTCTCTATTTTCCATGTATTCAGTAACCCCCCTCCTTATTAACAGTATTACTGTGTACTTGTTCCTGGAGTTTAATTTTTCACTGTTCTGTTCAATTCCAGGTGCTCTTGCACCAAGTGCTTTTGACTTTTGTGATACCAAAGACAATACCCACTAAGACCAGGAGTTCAACTATAATTTAACAAAGGCTTTTAATGACAGAGTCCTGAATTCACTTGTATTAAGTAGAGTTTAAATAGCCAGTAGGTCCTATTAGTTACACTTAAAACTGGAATAGCCTCCTGAGAAGCAGGGGTGGGATTCTACCAGTTCGCACCTATTCGCTAGAACTGGATGTTAACATTCTAAGCAGTTTGGAGAAGCTGTTGTTAGAAGAAATTACTGGCCTAATCCTATAAGGAAGGCAGGAAGGAAACATTCTGGTGTTGCTTACAGAAATTTCCTTTCCGTTAACCCTTATTACATTCTTGGCAGGACTAGACTTCCTGTCTCAGGAATTTCTCTGGAGTTTTTTCCCCCTCCTTTGCTGGTACTTTACTTGTGTGGAGTGACCATTCAAAGTTACAATGGCACTGAAAAAAGTGACATGACCATTTTTCACACTTACGACTGTTGCAGCATCCCCACAGTCATGAGAGGTCAGGCAATGTGCCTCAATGTGAGTAATATTGAGTTGGCCACGCCCAGCCAATAACATGACCCACAAGCCACGTCCACCCAGTCACATGACCACCAAGCCACGCCCACCAGCTAAGCCACACCCACTGAACTGGTTGTTAAAAAATTTGAATCCCACCCCTGCTGAGAAGTAACATTTGAAATGAAGCGTCAGTAAATCATATGGTATTTCTTGTTTCCCACAGTAGCAAAAAATGTAAAAATACATTCAGTAGCTGAAACAAATCAAGGAGGATATTCAGTACAGAACTTGATGTCAAAGCCTGAAGCCCAATTATGCCATGGGAAGAAGGAGAAATATTACATTTTGTCTGCTTGAGATAGTTTTTTGTTGGACTGTAACTGTACCTTCCTCTCATATAATCTGTTCAATGCCATTAGATTGATAGGATAGATAGATAGATAGATAGATAGATAGATAGATAGATAGATAGATAGATAGATAGATAGATAGATAGATAGATAGATAGATCAGGGGTCTTCAAATTTGACAGCTTTAAAACTTGTGGACTTCAACTCCCAGAATTTCTCCTCTAGTCGTGTTAGCTCAGGAATTCTGGGAGTTGAAGTCCACAAGTCTTAAACTTGCCAAATTTGAAGACCCTTGTGATAGATGATAGAAGATAGATAGATATATAATAGATAGATAGATAGATAGATGATATTGATAGATAGAGGATAGATTGATAGACAGACAGACAGACAGACAGATAGATAGAAGGCAGACATTTCTGCCTTCTCCTGTAAACAGTTTAATATTATCACAGGCCCTTTTCTCTTTATATCTCCAAGGGAAGTGTATGTGGGTGTTTGAGTGAGAAATCAATCCCAATACAAATCTCCTTGCATAATTTAATGTGAGCTCTTGCTGATTACTGAGGAATTCAGTAGAATGTGCCTTGCTATTCTCTAGTTCCACTTGTCAAGTGGCGTCTTGCATGATATGAAAGATGTAAAATAAAACAGCAAAAATAAGCTTAGAAATTACTGTTCACTGCTGCAGCTGTTGTTCCAATCAAAAACTACCAGAAAATCCCTTTCAATTAGTTATACCAAATTTGTAACAGTTTAGGTCCACAGTCATTCTCAGGGGAAAAACCAGGTCTCACTTGATGAATAATCCTTAAAGCTGTTATTTCTCAAAGAATTTTTAAAAACATAATTTGGCATGCCAGACCTCATTCTAGCATTGTGAAAGTATTCATCGTACAGGTCTTTAGAGAGACCTTATAGAAACTCACTGAATTTGTCTATAGTTTTTATTCTTGATAATAAACTTTAACCCTTCCCCAAATTTTATTCAGTTTTATTCGGTTTTAATCTAATACTTTATGTTCATTTACGTTACTATTCTTCACTGTGAGTATTGTACACTTTTGCAAATAATAATAATACACATACTTTTCAATAAGACAATTTATCTGATAGTAGCTGGGCTCGTGCATTATACCTATTACATCAAATCATGATGTGTTTTTGCCTAGGTTTGTTGAAGAAATCAACAAACAAATACATTTAATCAACAAATAAATCGCAGGGACCTGATTCACCAACAACATAAGCAATTAAGCCTGTTTTACAAACTGTAGTGGCTGGGTTTACAAATTACCCTAAGCTAAAGCCAGCAAGCCACATTAGACTAATGTGAAAATAGAATAGAATAGAATAGAATAGAACAGAACAGAACAGAATAGAATAGAATAGAATAGAATAGAATAGAATAGAATAGAATAGAATAGAATAGAATAGAATAGAATAGAATAGAATAGAATAGAATAGAATTCTTTATTGGCCAAGTGTGTTTGGACACACAAGGAATTTGTCTTGGTACAAATGCTCTCAGTGTACATAAAAGAAAAGATACATTCGTCAAGAGTCAAGAATCATAAGGTACAACACCTAATAATAGTCATAGGGTACAATAAGCAATCAAATCATACTAGGAAACCGTCAATATAAATCATAAGTATACAAGCAACAAAGTCATACAGTCAACAAGTGGGAGGGGATGGATGATAAGGAATGATGAGAAGATTAATAATAATAGTAATGCAGACTTTGTAAACAGTTGGGCAGTGTTGAGATGGGCTTTCTTTGACTTCAATGTGCACATAGAACAAAGAGCCCCTCCATTCCAAAAGACTATCTACAGCAGGGGTGTCCAACCTTGGCAACTTTAAGACTTGTGGACTTCAACTCCCAGAGTTCCTCAGCCAGCTTTGCTGGCTGAGGAACTCTGGGAGTTGAAGTCCACAAGTCTTAAAGTTGCCAAGGTTGGACACCCCTGATCTACAGTATATAGTATAAGAGCCTAAGTGGTGCAGTGGTTAGAATGCAGTAGTGCAATTACGTCTGCTGACAGCTAGCTGCCTGCAGTTTGACAGATCGAATCCCACCAGGCTCAAGGTTGACTCAGCCTTCCAAGGTTGGTAAAATGAGGACCCAGATTGTTGGGGGCAATACTCTGACTCTGTAAACTGCTTAGAGAGTGCTGTAAAGCACTATAAAGTGGTATATAAGTCTAAGTGCTATTGCTGTTGCTATATACTACAAAAACTTTCATGGACCCTGCACCATGGAATTGACATTTGGCAAAATTTATAGTTGCTTCAGTGCTGCTACGCTGCCCAGAGATTCAATAGACTGGTTCTGTCCCAGCCCTCTGGTGACCAAGTAGATAGTCCACAATTGGATGTTGGAGGCTGATCAGATCCAGTCAGGCCACCAGGAAATCAGAAGTCACTTTCACTCGCACTGCATTTTTGCCTTGGTCATTCTGTTTCTCTGTTTGGGTAAGGAAATATCTTTGAGACGATGAGCCAATGGGTCACAGGTTGTCGAGTTCTCCCATAAAGAGTTGAATTAATTGCTTATTAGTATCCTGACTTCATTGTTATATTCTCTTTATGCTGGGCTCATGCTATGGCTTTGGAACTAGAGTCATTCTCCATCTGCCTCTATCCAACTACTGGAATTGGACATAGTGAGTGCACTTCAAATCCCTATTTAAGTAATGTCATCTAACAGGACAAGGAAGTATGTCTTCTCTGTCATGGTACCTGCCCTCTGGAATTAGATTTCCAAGCTATCCAGATGGGTCTCACTCTGATGACATGCTAGAAACTAGTAAAGATCTGGTTATTGGGGCAGGATGGTGGTTGAGCCCCTGTTGGATTTTTTGTGTGTGTGTTGGTTTGTTTGTTCCAATATTTAGCTTTAAGTCACTCATGGTTTCTTTCTTTTCTTTTTCCTTTTTCTTACTTTTTACATTGTAATCTGGAGTCTAAAACCACTCTATAAGTGGGATGGACAGTCATTAAATTTTATGTATAAATACAGTACAGTGCAGTACACTCAGTACAATACAATACACAATAGAAGAGGGACAGCTTCTAGATTGCATGAGTAAATAAAACTGTGATTTGTTTAAAAAAATATAGCTGGTTGACTTTGCATAGCAGGGTAAGCCATAAACTATAGCTTACCAATGAAAGTGCCTTGGTTTACATAACACTTTAAGCCAAACACAAATACAGTAAGAAAATAACTTGCAATCTGTGTCAGCTTGATGGGCAAAACAGGCCCTGTTATTTTCGTTAGGTTCAGCAGTGACTGGGGAAATGATGAAAAATGGTTTGTTGGATGATGTCACCACATATTTTTATTTTGCCATCCTTATACTTTATTGCAGATGAGGCACCAACATAGGAGCATCTAATTGGCCACTGTGGAAATCAAGTGGATGTATTACATAGTCCAGGCTTCCTCAATCCAACATTCTTCAGCTGCTTTGAGACTGAACAATTTCCAGAGTGCACAACCTTTTAAGTTAGCTGGTGGATGATAATTTGGGGAAGACTGTTATCTTACTCAGCACTGTTTTTTAAAAATATATTTTGATCTCATACTACACTGGGCCTGTATTTCATGCACACAATTAAACATGTCATAACAGTCATGCTGGGAATCTCTTGTACATTCTGTTATGCTCAGATTATCTGCAAATACTTACACAATTTAGAAATGTCCATTAGGATTCAGAGTTATGTATTAAACTTACACAAAGGAAGGCTCGGGGGCTGGCCTGCCAACTAAGGAAATGTGCCAATGAAGGAAAGGAGGTTGATTGAGAATTTGAGCTTTCTAGCTGGACTCTGTTTTTCATTCATGATGATAGGATGACTGAAGAAGATTCTTTGTTCTTTTTAGCACGAAAAAAAACAAGATCGTTGTTTAATGAGCCCTTTGATTGTATTTTCTGATACCACCCATTCTATGTTATTTCTCTAGGGTACTCCTGCAGGCTTGTTTCCCAGAGTATGACTCTCATCCTTGTGAATGAAGATTCTTTGGATGTAAGTGGAATTCTACCATTCTGTTTGATTTAAATACTGTCATTATTCCTTTTGATGTAAGCTCACCAATACACAACCAG
Source organism: Notechis scutatus (assembly GCF_049901735.1). Classification (NCBI taxonomy): domain Eukaryota; kingdom Metazoa; phylum Chordata; class Lepidosauria; order Squamata; family Elapidae; genus Notechis; species Notechis scutatus. The sequence goes on along the minus strand of NC_142013.1, from coordinate 21,981,537 downwards.
AAATCAATCCAGACAAATGTGTACAAAAGGAAACTGAAACACATGGGCCTTCAAACCATATCTTGCTCTTATTGGAGCACACCGGTTCCGCCAAATGACTTCTTAATATGAAAGGAGGACACTAAATTATGTTGGGGTGTAGGGCTGAAATTGGCTTGAAATGGTGCTTCTAGTCCTTTACTAAATTTGGGGGGAACCCTCTCATTCACCCTCAGTCTACTAGGCCACAAGCTGCCCAATTTACCAGGAACTTTGAATCTTAAAAATGCTTGGGGTGGGAAGTAAACTTGAGTAATACTAAAATATCTTAAAGGTCCAATGGAGGGAAAGTAACATTATTCTGCTTACATTTTTTTGGGGATAACTTGACTGTAGAAAGCTTCTGCCTTCTTTCCATTTAAACCTTCAGAATAGAGTAATAAACAAACATCATAATAAATGTGGTTGGGCCAGAAAAGTAGGGAAATTTGGCATTCCATTAATATACTGAAAATGATAGACTTTGATCTGAGAATCCAATATCTACTCCTATTATACCACATAAAAAGGGGGCTTAAACAATCATCACACAACCATGATCAATGACAAATTAGTTGGCAAAATTCATTTTTATTTATCCTGATTTATTTGTCAAATTTAGGTAGCATTCATCCTACTCTCATATGTTAAGTTATATCAAGAATATAAGTGTAGAAGTGGCTCATTTTTGATAAATGAAACAGATTACTTTGAGGCAATGAACCCTACCCAATTACTGGAAAAATCCCAAGGACCCACTGGATTTCTTTCAGATCTATATGGTGTCTGAGACAGACTTTCAAAACCAACCCAGTCTCCCACCATAGGGTCACAGGGTGTGATGTGTCTCATCTGGATCAGGTAGTGATTTGGCTATGGCAAAGAATCATTAAAGCCATTTCTTCCATCTTCAGATCACAAGCCAATTGCTTGGAGATGAAAATTATTTGGGATAAGTCCATAGCTGTCTTTGAGGTGTCCTTATATCATCTGCTAAGTATGGAGGGGGGGGGAACCCTCCAATCTCAATAGTTGGGAAAATTCCTAGCAACAAGGTTGAAGAATTCAAAGATGGCAACCTAAGCAGCAATACATGACTAGGGTCCTCTTTTCACTATAATTCCAAAAATAGGTAGTTGTACTCTCAACACAGACCTAAGAAAGTGAATAAGAATGCCAACCTGATTAAGAAATCTGATTAAGAGTGTTAAGCCTGGATTCCCCAACGGGTGTTAAGGAAAACAAACTAAACAGAACGTGCAGCGAAGTCAGATAGGAAGACAGGTAAATGTGTGAGATAAGTTTTCTAGTTAACACGCAGTAAAAATACAGATACGCTTGTGCTATCAAGAATATAGTTTATTCCATTTAAGAATTATAGCATAGTCAAATAAACGGTCCATTAGTCATATATCAATTTCAGTCAAGTCTTGTCGGGGATACTCTATTTGCAAAGTCCGTGTTGAATAGCCAATGTCAGTTCACTTACAATAAATCAGTCCAATCTTATCTTCTCTCTGTTGAGAAAAATAAACACTCCTGTTTCACTCCCCGTTTCAGCAAGAACGCAGTCATCAATCCATCAAGTAATTAGGGATCAGTAAGTCAGAGAGAGAGAGCTGCATTGCCTCTCTTCTTATATAGTGCTTTTACAACCACACCCATAATTACATTCCTGCAGTTAAAGTTACACACACTTTAACTAACAAACCATGATACCATATTTATTATTTTTACCCAAACCAGTTAGGGTAAACAATGTTATCCCTAACAAAGAGTGTCTGGGGCAAAGGCACCCTTTAAGCTTACTTAATTTTTAACTAGTTCTTCCTAGACTTCATCTAAATATTAAACACTATACCATTTTGTCTCTCCTTCTGTTCTTTGACAGTTTTCCCAAACATTGTTCCTATCAGATATATTGGCCTTTAATTTATATAATCATAGCCTTTGTTCTTACTGGATCTAGATTATGGGTATGGAAATCTAACCCATCTGAAAAATACCAGGTTGAAGATGGTTTACATTCAACACTTTTCTTTCTGAGTAATGATACTTGGCTGGAAGCTTAAAAAGAACTTTTTGACCTGAGCTCTGAGGGGAAAAAATAAGTATCTTGACAATTTCAGCAGTTTTTAAACACACAATTTTGCATGCAGCTACAAACAGAAATAAAGGATCACCCTGAGTTTGACAACTGAGGGGGGAAAAGTTTGTGAAAAGGTCATGTTTGAGCACATAGAAAAATGATCCTCTAAAATTAAAATAAAATATTCTCTCCCCTCCTCCCCTACCAATGTTTCCTGTTTTGAGATGACATAGACCATATCCAAAGAATCTTCAAGAAGAACTACTCATATTACAGGGAACAGGCACTCAAATACATTTTTAGAAGGCTATAGAGTTTAATTAAACATCTTAAGAAAAGTAAACTGAAACAGTGCGGAGAAGGCAACAATGATGATTGAAATGACTGGGCATTTGGTCTTGAGAAATATAATAGGACTCTTCAAGAACCCAAAATGGTGACATGCAGCAAGCAACCATGATCTCTTTTCAAGTATTGTTGGTGTAGGATGTGAAATAATCAGAATCTTAAGTTATGGAAGATAAATTCTAGTTGGGAAGTGTCAGTTCAGTTCTATAGTTAACAAACTAATAACGAGGTGGTGAGTTCTCATTTGTTGGATATCTTCAAGAGACAATTGATAGTAAATTGGATAGACAGGTTTTGTAAATGCCTTAATTTGGATCTTGCACTACGCTGGAATTTTCAGTGGCTGAAGTAATTTCTTCCAACTGTTGCAATTCTGCTTTTCTCTCCCAGTTCATTGCAGCTGAGGGACTCAGCTTTGTCTGTGGGATAGTTAATCATAACCTCAAATCAAACTAAATTAAAATCTGTTCTTCCTGCAGCAGAAGTCAGAGTTTCATAGAGAGGACAGCTATCTTAAAAAGGAATTCTGATCTGCCCCTTCCTAATGCTGCATTCAACCTAGCCAATAAAAGCTATGCCTGAAACTCAAAGGAACCCAGAAGAAGCTAGTTGGAATTGCAGATTAAAACCAGATGCTTTACTGGAGCTAAGAATACATAAACCCATTGATTTCAATGGCTTAAGCACGCATAACTCTTTTGATTTAGTCCAGGGGAACTAGAAGGCTGCACACACTGTCAAGTACTTACGTGTGCCTAAGCAGCTCATTTGGATCTGAGCCATAATGATTGAATGTAATAATTCACATATGCAATCCAAAGCAATAATGTGCACTTTAATCAGAATAATTTGGTTTTGGGGAGGTTGCCAAATAGCAAATGTGACCCAGAATAAATTACTTCAGGTTTAAAATTGGTCTGTGGGGTTTCTTTTCCCCTACTTAAGTGGTAGAATAACATAGAGTGAGAACAATCTTAAATTCTCAGCTAGTATGCAGTAGCATCTTTTAGTCTGCTCATAAATAGTTAAGGAGTTGAATAATTTGCTTTGTTTGTAGTTGTCTTGTTTATTGAGTTGTTAGATATGATATGAGTTTTATGCTCCAGTTAAAGAGATGTCTATACCAAATTAGCCTTGGATGTGCACTATAAAAAGTAATAAGGATCCATACAGATTAATCTAATATGCCTCTAGATACATATTTGAATCACAGGCATTGCCTTGTGAATTACAGCAGATATCAGTGCCTAGGTAACTTTCATGATCTCAAAAAACTATGCCTGGACATACCTGAAATAATGGGATGTGAAAACACCTGACTATTCTAAGTCTCTAGAACAAACCAGAAGTTGGTAATGGCAAACAATTTCCATATGATTGTCAAGAAAACTATTTGGACATGTAGTCCAGGAATTGAACTTGACCTGAAGGAGACTGCTTTTTTATTGTCTTATTTGTACAGCATCTTTTTTTTTAAAGATCCTTGTGAGGAAAGGAGAGAAATGGAATGGAATAGAATAGAATGGAATAGAATAGAATAGAATAGAATAGAATAGAATAGAATAGAATAGAATAGAATAGAATAGAATAGAATAGAATTCTTTATTGGCCAAGTGTGATTAGACACACAAGGAATTTGTCTTTGGTCCAGAAACTCTCGGTGTACATGCAAAACAATAAAGTGAAAATAATCATAATAATGACACCTTAACCTTAACCCTAACCCTAACTCTTCTAAGAGAAGGTAGTAGAAAAGATGAGAAGGATTATAGTAATACAGTCATACTTCATGGGTAAATATACATAAGACAGTACTGTGGGTAGTTCAGCAGAGTCATGGCATGAGGAAAAAAATATCTCTGTGTCTAAACGTCTATGAAGATTCTCAGCATCCAGGTCATGATTGTCCCAAAAGATGCTTTTTCAAGAGGCAACTGGACTTTCTGGTTTTTCTTTGAAGACATTTCACTTCTCATCCAAGAAGCTTCTTTAACTCTGAAGAACCCTTTTGAAAAAGCACCTTTGGGCCTCTGTGCCTAGTTGTTTTGGCATGCAATGCCCTGTAGTGGCATCCTGAGGGGAGGAGTTGAAACAATTCACATCCAGGATGTGAGGGGTATATACATAAGAGTCACATTGCTAGGAATTTTTAAAATCTCTCCATCCACCTCCACCACTACCCTTCCATATGTTTACACGAAGAGTGTTGTTGTTAGTTGCAAAGTTGTGTCCAAACCATCCCGACCCCATGGACAATGTTCCTCTAGGCCTTTCTGTCCTCTACCATCCTCCAGAGTCCATTTAAGTTCATGCCTGCTGTTTCAGTGACTCTATCCAGCCATCGCATTCTCTGTCATCCCCTTATAAGGGATTTAATCAATTTTGTTTTTGTTTTCCTTTCTAAGGGTAAAGCAATTGTTCTAAAGACAAGAGGCCTGGTTGCTTAGTAGTGCTCATCTAATCTTGAATAATTTCAAGACACAAAAAGAAAACAAAGGTGCAAACATTTGAATACCCCTTGAGAGGGAATGATGTATAGAAAAATGACAGAAAGCACGCTTTGAACTTGACAGTATCTGTTTCAGGGGTGGGATTCTACCAGTTTGCACCTATTCGCTAGAACCGGTTGTTAACATTCTAAGCAGTTCGGAGAACTGGTTGTTAGAAGAAATTACTGGCCTAATCCTGTAAGGAAGGCAGGAAGGAAAGATTCTAGTGTTGCTTACAGAAACTGCCTCTCTGTTAACCCTTATTACACTCTTGGCAGGACTAGACTTCCTGTCTCAGGAATTTCTCTGTAGTTTTTTCCCTCCTTTACTAGTACTTTGCTTGTGTGGAGTGACCATTCAAAGTTACAATGGCACTGAAAAAAGTAACTTATGACCGTTTTTCACACTTATGACTGTTGCAGCATCCCCACAGTCATGAGAGGCCAGGCGAGGAGATGCGTGCCTCGATGTGAGTGATGTTGAGTTGGCCATGCCCAGACAGTCACATGACCACCAAGCCATGCCCATCAACTAAGCCATGCCCACAGAACCGGTTGTTAAAAAAAAATTGAATCCCACCCTTGATCTGTTTACATTGCTAACATTTATGGGAGGAAGCATATTTAGTCCATATATTTAGTCCAGGGTGAGTAATCTTCTTTTACTCCCTGCATTCCAACTGCAGTAATCTTTTGGAACTGCATCACATACCAGTGTCTGGCCAAAGGTAGCAATAATTTTGTTGCATCTCCTTCTTCTCTAGCACTTTTCCTTTCTCTTTTTCCTTCCTCAGGTAGCAGGCTGTTGAGAAAGGGCTCTTGGCAAAAGACTGAACTGACTGAATACATTTGGCAGATGGGCTGCACATTGCTTATATCTGAGTCAATTTTTCAGTTTAGTTTATTTGTAAAATCTACTATAAAACTGGACATCATGTAACCGCCATTTTGATTTGCCTGCCTATAGGCCATTCTTGCTTGCAGAGTGAATTTTTCCAGAAAGGAGGAGTTCCAATTGCATTTTTCCCCCTGAAATTTGCAAAATTAGTCCCCTTCTAGGATTCTCTTTCACGAGGCCCCTCTTCCAGTTTTCTTTTGCTGTGAGCTACTTACCAGCCTAATAGCTCCATATGTTGCAAATCATACAGTTAATGTAGATATCGTATGTTTTGAGCAGCAGAAGAAAATAAGGGGATTTTGCTTCCTCCCATCTATAAGCTGACAATAATTTCAATATGTGAAGACAGTGGATTGAAAAATGGCAGAATAAATACCAAGGAGGAAAATGAGGTTTAAGGCTTGGCATTTTTGAAAACAAAGGGTTGTTATCCTGAGGGAGATACTAGAAGCTCTTCTAACATCTGGGGCACAACATAGTTATCTTAATCACCAGCCAGGCTATGTGAAGATCCATGACTGCAAGCAGAATTGGGACTTAGCAGAAGGAGCTAATTAGGAAAATTGGGAGAGAGAATTCATTGGGGGTCAACTTTGCTGTCAATTTTTTTTTTGCTTGAAGCTTTTAATTTCCCCTCCTTAATCATACAGATATTCAAAGATGTCTGCTTTAATAAGGAACTGCACAAGAAACTGTATCTAATACGCCTAAAAATGTGGTTAAATGGAGGGAAGGCCTTTTTCTTGACTTGGAGGAACAGAGTGTTAATTAGTTTGTCAATAATGTTTTCAATGAGTCAGCAATAAAAATGCGAAATCAAATACATAGCTATTCATATTTTTAAAAGGAAAAAAAAACCCACTTCTTTTCCACACTTCCAAGTCATTGTCTTCAATTACAAGCGAAAGCCGGGTGATTGAATTCAGCTTCCAGGTTTAAGTACACAGTGAACTGGGTAATTTGAGCATTATTGAGTTTCAGTTTATTTCACCATGTAAAATAAGCAGGTTTGAGTTGAGCTATGGATGGGCTGGAAAACTTTTTCTAGGAGTGAAAGGGTATATTTTGTATACAGCACTCTCTTGTTTCATTGCTACGTTGAAAGATGACAGTATAACGTTCAGCATCAGTAGACTGCTGATTCAATTTATGTCAATAAAGGGGATAAGAACTAGGATGAGAGCCAGCTCCTTATTGTTCAAAACTCCCCAAAGAATTGGATGTCCCACAGACATTCTCTTATTGCAAAACAAAGGAGAAAAAAACATGCATGAGATAAGGGCTTTTTACTGATAGTATATCTTCTGAACCTGTATCTTTGCTTTAGTTAAATAAATGAAAGGGACAGTAACATACTATGATTCATTTGCTTTAGATAGGACTTTCGTGAACCATTTAACAAAGTGGTTTGGGGAGGATGCTTGCCCACCAGCTGTACCCAATGCCATAGATATTTATCTGGGAATAAAACTAAATGAGATCCTTGCTTCAGCATGGGATCCAAATGGATAAACCAGGGATGCAAAACTCACGGCCCGTGAGTTTCACGTGCTGGCCACACCCACCCCCAGTTTAGTGAAGGGGAGAAAGTCACGTTATGTCATGTGATGACAATGTAACCCTGCAATGGACTAAACCCATCGTGAAAATGCTGGCACTCTGTTAAATTCCAGTAGACATCTAAAAGTCCAAACTACGGTGAAAAATTTAATATGGCTGAGAAGTTTATTTATAGTGGGAAAACATGCATTGATCTTCTTTCAGCAGAATTACTTGTGGGCCTGATAGCCATGAAGACTTACTTGAACTAGCTTAATTTTATCTTTTGCATGGGCTAATTTTATTATGCTTGGGAAGCTAGTATTGTTGGCATATCTATGGAAGATGGAGATCTAACACATTTAACGTTGTATGAAAATTCTTGGGAATGGAGTAGCAGGAAGTATAGGACAGATAAAATACTTCATTTTCACAGTTGTGTACTCGAAAAAAGTGTTGAAGCCCATGTGCCACTTGGGAACAGCTGACAGGCATAAAAATGATTGTCTCATTGGAACGGACACCAGCTGAAAGCAAGTTATTTAATTTGCAACTAACGCTAAATATTTGATGGTTCCATGTGATACTTGGATACTGGTAATAATTTGATTTGGTTAGTTTGTATTTTTTTTCCATGTTAACATACTTTTTTTCATGTTGACATTTTATTTTTCAAATAATTGATTATTTGATTAGTTGCTGAAAATATTTCAGCAATACATATTTGGTAAACTTAAAATAAAAACTTACTGTTGTCATTATTCTTCATTAAATAATTATGTTATGCTTGTTATTCTGTTCAACTAAAAATAAACTGTTTTCACCAAAGCACTTTGGTGAAGCTGCTATTAATGTTTATGACAGCATATTAATATATAATATTTCATAATATATAATTAGATAGTTAGCTAGATATAGATGTAGATAGATATATAGTGCATAATTATATATAATTACATAAATAATATAATTTATATAAATTATAAAAAGCAGTTTGGTCTAGTTGGTTAAGGCACCAGGCTAGAAAGTGGGAGATTATGAGTTCAAGTCCCACTTTAGTCTGAAAGCCAGCTGGGTGACTTTGGGCCAGCCATTCTCCCTCAGACCAACCCACCTCATGGGGTTGTAGTTGTTTTGGGAAAAATATGAGGATATGTTCACCACCTTGAGTTATTTGTAAAAATAATAAAGACAAGATACAAGTAAGACAAATGAATAAATAATATGCCAATATACTATAATAAAAGTTAAAAGTTTAATTATTTAATGTTTATGTTCTGACCAAGGCTTCCTGAGACATTAACAAACACACACTAGTCCCCAAAACCTTTTGTTTTATTTCAGCAGCTGTGAATTATATTCATTCACAATCCGTAATGAGTCCCAAACAGTTTGTGAATAGTCCAACAGAAGTCTGCCACAGTATTTCGGGATAAGGCTGATAAGCACCTACCTTTATCTCCCTTGAAATGCTGCCAACGACTAAATTGCCAATTAGCTATACAAGGCCAAACAGAGCACAAACTCAACACAGAGCTTAGATTTTAAACCGACCAGAATGAACAAAGTTGCTTCCTGCAAAGGCTCATGTCCTTTGTTCCTGCTTTATGTTTTATGGGAGGGGCCAATCACCTCCAAGCCTTACTCCTGAGTTGCCCCTTTTGTCTTGACTGTTCTTGCCTTCTGACAGCTCTGCACAAGTACACACTGGGTACAGGCTCCCCCTGTTCCTCTGCCTCGCTGATGTCAGATTCTGGAGGCTCCGGAGTGAGCACATAACTCCCAGATGGCCCTGGCCCCATCTCTGTGTCGGACACAGATCCCTCATCCGAGCCAACCCCAGGCTCCAGGATGGGCCCCTGTTCCTCCCCACTGTCCGACTCTTCTGCCAGCTGTGCAGGCCACCAGCGGACCACAACACTTTGTTTAATGTAATATCTGTGTTATAAATAAAATAAATACACCAGCTTATTTGGATAAGGCAAATCTCTGTATAGGCAATGTATTATTGAAGATGGATATTGTTATGCCATCACTCAATGTGATCTCTCCTGTTAGTACTGTCACTATCAATAGTATAATTTCTCTTTGTGTATATTGCAAGTCTCCAACACATTGAGGAAATTACACACACTTGCATTTATTTATTTATTTATTTATTTATTTACTTACTTACTTACTTACTTACTTACTTACTCAATTTATATAGCTAGCCATCCATCTCACATATGTGACTCTAGGGCCTAGGCAATGTACAATGAAAAAACAAACAATTTAAAACATTGTAAGACAACAATTAATTTGTTTAACATGTTAACAGGTACAAAGAAAACCATAGGAAAATGAACCAAAAGCCTACATGCAGTTTACATTTTTAATTGCGTGTTTTAACAGTTTGCATTTTGAAATAACTTATATTTACAAATAAATATTAAACATATTAAATATATTGAGGTTTTTTTAAAGAAAAAGTTGCAGGTTAGTGAAGAGGCTTGAACTGATTTATGAATAGACACAGAACAGGGATTGGAAACTAATTTGGCCATGCTTGAGTCCAGCCAATTTCTCCAAAGATCTTATGTTAATAGAGCTAAAGGCCCTGCCAGTAACTTGAGAAGCTGTACCTACTGAGATATGTAGTTGTCTAAAGTTAGGTGCATAGATTTTATTTTTGTTTTATTCCATAATAAATGAAGTTTCAGACATACGCCTATACACTAGGTTAGATTTTCTAAGTTTTTCATTGGTGCCCTCACTCTGTCTTCTTTCCCTTTGTGAGTTTGTACATGATTGCTATTAAGCAATTTTGGAATACAAACTCGTTTTATGAGCAAAGGTTAATTAGGGCCTGAAGAAAGCCTGGGGCAGAAAAATACAGATGCAGGAACTGTAGAAATAAGGTCTGCTGGTCAATTTTCTTGAGTGTATAACTTAAATTAAATGTAAGACCAAGAGAACTATTCCTCACCCACACCAGGCTCACTGATCTTTCAAATCTCTCTGCAACCGATAAATTTGCATGTACAATGCACCATTGAACCTCTAAGTCCCAACTGGGAGCATTTCAGTCTTGTAAGTTGGAGGAGGCAGAGCCTGAATAATTGAAATGTGAACAATTGCACAATGAGGCTGTGTATACAATGAGCCTCCTCAGAATGCACAGGCTGTTTTCAGCCATCAGTCAGCTCCATGTGGATGGATATGGAGGCCCAACAGTTTCCCAAGTAGCTAAAATCAGTTCAGTTCTATATAGGAAGCTAAATACTTTTTGCAATTATAAAAAGAATTAAAAAGAAAAACACTACAATATTGTCTGAAAGTTGAGTAATGGCAACTGGACTTCTTGTTAGATTGAAACATTTTGCTGCTTATCCAAGTAGCTTCTTCAGTCTGAGTTAGGGGCACTCCATATATCTCCTCCAGAGAGTTTTCTGGATAGGCTTTTTAGGTGACTCATTGGAGTGTAAATGTTCCAACTCCTAAATCCTTTGCCCTAGGTGGGTCGTAAATTGTGGACTTTGAAGTGGCCTTAATCTTCTTGGAGATTGATGAAAGAATGACATAAAAATGGGGGATAGGTTGGGTCTAAGGCCTCTATCTTGGCTGAACAAAGGATTTTCCACTTAAGCATAAATGAATTCCTTCTCTTTTAAGCCATCTATCTTCCCTGTCTAAAGATCCTGCAGATCTCTACTTCTAGGTTGTTACAGGTCCAAATTGATATCTCAATTCTAGGAATGCCAGCCTATTGTTCTTGGTGCCTACCTGATGAACTTGATGTTTGAGTCCATGGTCTGTGAAGGCCTGGACTTCTTGGGCTTGACTTTTTCTTAGGTATCATCCACATAACTGAACCAGAGGGTTGGGGCCATCCCCTGGAGGGAGCTGAGTGCTTTCTTCTCCACATGGAAGACATGGATATTTGGAAACCACCACATACTTGTGTTCTTGAAGACCAGCAATACACTGAGACAGAGGCTTGTCCGCCCTAAAGATCGGATACCAAAACATAAGAAGAGCAATGTAGTGTCTGCAGTCTGGTTTAGTGAACATTGTTCAGAGCTCTACAGTGGAGAAAACAAGCAATCTTTACACAAGAGGATGGTCTGGCATAGGAGAAGCAACACTACTGGTCCTGAATCAGCATATATCTTCATTTAGAAGAAAAAGAACACTTTTGTGATGACCCAGGGCAAGGCATGGAGGCAACACAGCCAGCTGGTAGTTCGAATGCCCCTTTATTGTGCTAACTTTCCCCCAAACGCTCCCACGTTTATGGCACATCTCTTGCTCCCACGTTTATGGCACATCTCGGAGCAAAGCACTCACACACACCTCCAGCTGCCTCTGGCTGCAATTAGTCCAGCAAAATGCTGTTCGCACAATGGCTTCAAGGCAAGAAATCCAGCGAGGCAAAGGAACAAGGCAGCAATAAGGCAAGAAGTCCAGTGAACTCCAGACATCAGCAACAGCACACAAAACTCCACAAATGCAGTGCTTGTTCCTGACAAGTGCCCCTCCCCACAACATTTCCTTAAATCTCAGTCCCCAGGTGTGCCTTGTGAAGAGCAGCGGGGTGCTTTTCTCCTGCGTCATTGGGTCAGCCTACGCTGCTCCCTCCTCCTCTCCATTCTCTGTACTCGGGGATCAAGAGGAGGCAGTCCTTGCTCATCTCCTGAACTCCGTCGCTCCTCATCTCCACTGCTTGCCCTCTCTTTCCCCCTCTCTTGGTCATCCTGCCCCTGTTCTTACTTACTGGCAAGCCATCCCAAGCCCAAGTGACCCAAGACTGCCTTGTTCTCCTCCCCACATTCCTCCGACGTCAACGAGGCCACCCCTTCGACCTCTATTGACCCCAGCTTCAGCTCATCCTGTTCCGTGGACTCAGGCTCTGACGGGGCCATGACAACAATTTGGAAGACAATAAAGACAATTTTGAATGACAACTTTTTTGAAGATATTTTGGGACAGGGAAGATAGAGGGTTACAGAGAGGAGTGAGGGAATCCCTTTATGCCAAAGTAGAAAATCCTTCCTTCAACAGATGTGGAGCCCTCAGACACAACCTGTCCTCCATTTTTTATGCTGCTCTTCCATCAGTCCCCAAGAAGATTAAGGCCACTTACAGGTTCACACTTAATGACCCACCTAGGGCAAAGGATTTAGGAGTAAGAACATTTACATCCCAATGACTCTCTGCCTACTCACCTAAAAAGTCTATCCAGATTAGGTGAGAATGAAACCTTCCTGGATGAAGTCCCCCCCACCAAGTTGTTCAAATTAAGAAGCTACGTGGATAAGCAGTGAAACGCTTGGAACCAACAAGAAAAGAAGTCCAATTGCCATGACTCAACTTCCAGACAACTCTATCTGGATGAGTGAGAATCTTCATCAAACTCAGAATGTTGTGTTCTCACATGAACTTGGATCAGATTTGGGCTATTTTATTTCTGTAATTAAGCACAATTTTTTTTTACATTTTAATTATTTTGGTTTCAGCAATGTAACATGGAATTGCATGATGGTACCCATCAACTGAAGGGATTGTTGACTGTGCTGTAAACTTTAAAGCAGCCGGAATCTTCTTCAACTTGCAAGTCCAGTTATTGCGTTAATATTTACTTCTGACTGATCATATGTAACCTTGTGCTAACAAGCATTTTATAAGAATAATAATGTAGAATACTTAGCTTATGTTTCTATTGTTTTCATCAAAGCAATTCATCGTATTTTGTGTTTTTTAAATGTTAGAGTTCAGATATATTGGGAGAGAGTAAGTAGTAGTCCTATTCAAATATTCAGATACAATATTCTAATATAAACATACAAAATGTCCCATTCCTAACTGATTTCCTAGGGCAAATTACTTTTTTTAGATGCTGTTGATGAGTAAGAGACATTTATGAAACAATCCTTTGTAGTCATAAAAAGTGTTGGAGATGCTCTTTTGAAGGCATTAACAAAAACTTTTGAATAACAAAATAAACTATAGTTCAAGCTATATCTGTATTTTATTACAGCCAGACATGGAATGTAGGAATAGGCAAGAATATTTTATTTATATGGATGCCATAAAGTGAGGGAAATCATTATAAAGAATTTTTTTAAAAAGCATCTCCACTTCAATAACTCTCCCATTATTCCTCTCTCAAACCTGGATTGCTTTTAGAGTATCTGTTTTTTGTCATTGCGTGTTCCTTTGTGCAGAACTAATTATAGCTTGGTGTGCTTGGGGGAGTAGGTAGTAGTGCTGGAGGGAATAATTCCGAAACTCAGAGGCTTAAACACTTTTTTTCTTGGTCAATGTGACCTATTTAATTGGTTAAAAATAACCTGATGGCACAAGTAGCATTGTTTTCGATCTCAAAAGTGGCCTTTTTGACAGGCTCCCGTGTTATCCCACAGTTAAATTCTGTGCTTGGCAGAATAACTGTTCCTTCTAAAGGCATATAGCCAAGGAGAAAATGGGCAGATACTCTTAATTCAGTGGCAGAGTACTTACTTTCCAAGCAGAAGTTTAAAAGTTCAATTTGTATGAGCTAAAATGATCACTTAGCAAATGCTCCAAAGGATTTCTCCTTGGGACGCTGGAGAGCTATTGCCAACCAAGTTGGACAATATATACAAGCTAACTTCCTTTAAAAAATATTAAGTTTCAACAAAATATAAAAGGAGTATAGAAGGAAAGACAAAGAAGAAAAAGAGGGGAAAGGGTTAAAAAAGGAATAATTTCTTATTTCTTCAGCACAGATACAAAATACCTCTTATTTCTTCTTATTTACAGATACAAAGGACCTCTTATTCTAAAATCAACAATAATGCACAGTGTTTTTATAATCATAAACAATTCTACTTGTCAAATCCCAAAGTTAAATTTTCATTTCTTTCAGTTTCTAGCAAGAAGCTCAAGTGGTTTCCAGTATAAAAAAGATTAGTCAAAGTTTCTTTTTTAATCAAAGCAGTCGGTTTTGCCATTTCAGGCAAATTACATTAGCTTTACCATCCATTCTTCCATTGTAGGAATTTGTGCATACAAGAGTCTTGCTGGTATTGTCATGTATAGAAACAAAGTCCCATATTTCCTTTGAATCTGTTTATCAACCTCTGGTTTCAATTATGTGTTTATCTTAAAAATTATCTGGATTAAGATACATATCTCATTCCAATTTTTTTTACCTTAACTTTGTTACATGTTTACTAAAGATGGTAAAAGTTACCTTCACAAACATGCATATATATTTGATGCTGTCTTAAACATCTTCGATAATTTATCAGGTGTTAAATACCAGTGGTACATCTTATAAAAATCCTATTTCAAATTATAATTCAGTGTAAATTTCAATCATTTGGTCCACATATTCTCCCATTGATCAAGCATTAAAGTATATCCAAAGTTTTTTGCCCATTTGGTCATTCAATCTATAATCTATCCATTTTCAGTAAAAGTTTATACATCTTAGTAATAACATGTTCATTACTGGAACACAAGTCTACATCAAAATCCATTTTCTCATTTCGAAAATCATTTCTTCTTATACATTTCTTCTTATTCTTATAAGTCTATCAACTAAACATCTTTCATTTCCAATTCTTCTCTTAGTTTCAATTTAGGTGCTTCTACAAAAAAGTCAACAAATCATCATCACATTTCTCTTCTTAAATGAGCTTCCTGGGGTGACAAATTATAAAAGAATTTTGGGAGTCAATCTTGCTTTAGTCCTATTTCAAACCTTAAATATGGCACACCTAACAAAAATCATTATATCTGTATTAACCTTAATATTATCATACCATAAATAGTCATGCCACCTAAATCTCAAATCATGTCATTCCAACTCCAACGACCAAAATCTTAATACAAATTTTAAAACAAATATAAGACATCCAGAAAGCATCCATGATCTCAATCACTCCGAGACATATTCTCTCCAAATGATTTATTTAGAAACAGATCTGGTACGTCTAAGGCAATTTCCCAAAGTGAAAGTATTTTCTCGTGTGACACAGAATCCACCTTCTCTCCTCCCACTTCTACACTTCATAAATCACAAGAACCAATTAACTGTAACTGGAATTTCTTAGTACAACATACAGAATTACCTTGAACTTTTCAACTCCTCTACCCCCCATTTTGTGGCAGCTGAATTTCAAAGCTGACAGCATTTATTGTCAAAGCAAGGATCCTCATGATAAATTAATAAATGATTCAACAATATTATTAATTTAGCCAGAAAATTCTCAAAAATATTATTAATAAATCTTTGAAAGGCCAAGGGACAACATACCATGACAGCATATTCTTTTTTTTAAAGTTTTTTTTATTTTATATTTACAATAATTCCATCTTTCATTTCAACCGTGTATCAACTGGGTACATATGTCTTGTGCTAACACTTATAATTAATACTTTTCTTACCAATATAACAATAATCCCATTTTCGTATAGCTCTTATTTAATATATCTATTTTTAAAAAACAATCTTATTTCTCTATATATTCATCTACTCTATTTTAATTTGTTTTATTTTCCAACCATTGATAAAATAAATCCCATACCATGTAATATTCCATCTTTTTCTTTGATTACCAATGTTAACCTATTCATCTCTGCACATTCAAATACTCACCCTTTTCATTTAAAATATCTTTATATCTAGCAATAGTTCCCATTTTACAAATATTTGGGTGTATAAGTGCTTCCATTGTTGATAACCAGACTGGAAATTCTCTAGTTTTTTCCCATGCTAATAACAATGCATTCCTGACCATATGTCTTTGAAAATACCCATGTATTTTACTTCACCCATACCATAGAAATGCATGCCAGCCCAATTGCAGATTATGCCCCTCTAACGTTAACAACCTTCTGTTTCTCAATGTAATCCATTCTTTCAACCAGGTTAATACCGTGGTCTGATAATATATTTCCCAATTAGGTAGCCCAAACCCACCTCTGGTTCTCACATCCTGTAACATTTTTATATTAATTCTTGCTTTCTTCCCTTGCCATATGTATTTCAATACTATTTTATTAATATCTTCAAAATATTTTTTTCTAATTTTATTGGAATTGTTTGAAATAAATACAACATTTTTGGTAATATATTCATCTGAATCGCTGCAATTCTTCCTGTTAATGATAACTGCATATTGCCCCATTTTTCCAGATCTTAATTTGTTGTTTAAGTTTATATGCCGCATGACAGCATATTGAAACTTTCTTTGGTGACAATCTTGAATAATTTAATATTTGTGTCTCTCTTTCATATCTATCACATTGTCAGCCTTATGAGGTGCAGTTTTCAAAAAAAAAAAGTCATCTGCATGATTTTAATAGTTCAGGAATGAAAAGAAAGCAGCTGTCCATATGATTAGTGAGTTCAAAATCTGGTAATCATAAATTACATGTAGGGTCATCTTTTATGGCAAAAAGTTGAAGGGAGCAGATAACCATCTTCTGAAAGTTCTTGTTGATAAAGGTAGTCCTCAACTTACAAGCACAATTGAGCCCAAAATTTATGTTGCTAAAGACATAAAGACATTTGTTTAGTGAGTTTTGCCCCATTTTACGACAATTCTTGCCACAGTGGTCAAACGAATCACTGCAATTGTTAAATTAGTACGCACGGTTGTTAAATTAATCTGGTTTCCCCACTGACTTTGCTTGTAAGAAGGTCACACAAGGTGATCAGAAGACCCTGTGTTAGGCTCCGTTAGTGCTGATAGATAAACTGAGCCCGTCAGCATGTTTGCAAGAGCCGCTGAAACCTGACACTATATACTTCCGGGATTGTTTAGCTGCGTCAGACCCATCATCGGTGGAGCAGGATGGTCGATGGTAACGAGAGGGGGAATCCGGGAAACCCCATCCTTTTGCGGCTTTTGGAATCGACTGTAGTGCTGCAACGGATGATGGGGGGGGAATCTGGATATATAGTTTACTCATGAGTAGGTAGGGTTCATAGGCGAAAGCTAGATTGCAGAGATAGGAAACAATGGACATATTAGGTGTAACTGGGAGCTAATTAAGGGGCTAATTAGGGGCAAGTACAGGAGATAGGAGCATTTAGGTGGATGTGTTTATACCTTTAAATAGCATTGGAAGTATAAGCTTCCAGCGCTAACCTAGATTTTATGCCGTTCTTGCCGGTTGGGAAGTTTGTTGTTTGACATCAAACACCTTCAAAACTGCTTTCTGCTGTTGTATGGTGGTTTGCGTGTAAATCTGCAAGCTTTCAGAAGACCAGCTGAGACCCTGGGACACTGCAACTGTCAGTTGCCAAATGGTTGAAATTTGGTCACATGACCATGGGGATGCTGCAAGTGTGAAAAATGGTCTTAGGTCACTTTTTTCAGTGCAGTTGTAACTTTGAACAGTCACTAAATGAACTGCTGCAAGTCAAGGACTACCTCTCAGGCAAGCTAATTCTGAATGCATTGAGTTTACACAACATTATTTACTAAACCCAAACAAACCAAATTATGACCTTCTACGTTGGGCAAATCAAATCAGAGAGTGCTCAGTCTCTGAAACACAGATGGAACAATGAGTATAAGTTATACCAAGTGATTTTCTTCAAACCCATAAAAGCCCCAGGATAAGATTGAGAGAACTCCATGTGTATCAGAGGAAAATGCTTTTATTTATATACAGAATGAAGTTCCTAGCTTTCATGATTCACTCATGAAAAGTAATCATCATGTACACTGTTGCTTTGGGAGCTACAATGGGAAGACAAATCTGTTGTTGCATGTTTAGGGAAGTAAAATTCCAAGGACCAAAAGACCTGTACTTTTTCAGTTCATCTGATTAAATTGATTACAATGCTCACTCATCAATATGGCTAGCAGCCTTTTGGAGCAATCCTTGTGGAAGTGGTTATAGGGATTGTCGAGACTTCTTCTAATTCATTGTGGTGGCCAATTCTGTAGATCCAAGGGTCAGTGTCACTCTTTCACAATCCTAAAAAAATGGGTCATTTCCTCTCTTTTATGCTAAAATCCACATCGTTTCTTAAATGGCTTGAATATGGTCCCATGGAATGTCAACCTGTCAGGATTTTTTGTTTGTTTGTTCACTTGCTGAGTAGTGCTGATTAGATGGAATATTTTCTAAAAGGATTTAGAAAGTTAGGAAATTCAAACAAACCATCACAAGGTTCCTTCCCAAACCACGGGATGTGGTCCCAAGTGTGGACCACACATGAGCTCCGCTTTAGGTTATTGTAATTCCCTGCCTGTCAACAAATTATGGTCTTGTTTGCCAAGATTTGCAACAGTGCCCTACCGTTCATCAACATGAAATGCTCTGGAGAATAGAATTCAATTTATACAGGTCAGAAGAGTCAACGTTTGTTTTTTTGTAAACACAAGTGTGTGTGAATTGTACATGAACAAAGGTATATGTCAGGAGCTTTGCAGTTTGCTTGGTGGGTTTTTAAAAACGTAGATGAAAAATATTGAAGTGTTTAATTTTTCAAGGCTTTTAGGATGAAGTTAAATCTAGCAACAGGTACTCTATTAATTAACTTCAATTAAAATGCTGCATTCATTCTTCAGTATCTCGTGGTATAAGGAACAGGATTTTACACTTAACATTTTTCTTCATTTTTCTCTCCAAGTCTATCCTGCCGTTTTAGCTGAAGCCATGCTCTGTTTTGTTTTGGGATGGGTTCACACATTACACCTAAGACTAAGAGATTTGCAAGGATTTTGTGTTGTGTAAACCCAAGTTTATGTAATCAACTATGGATAAGCAAACAATCTCATCGTGTGCTGTATAAATGTGGTCTAGTTATAGAACAATCTTGCCAAGCATGTGCCTGAATAGTTATGATTGTGCCATAGCCAAATATATCATGTGCATCTTGGAGGAGAGGTTCAGGATGAGAAGCCAATTACATATATCTATCTGTTCAGGATGAGAAGCCAATTACATATATCTGTTCATTGGCACCTGATTTCCAGGTTAGAGGAATCGTAAGATAATGGAATGTTTGGATTAGATTTTTAAGAAGGGAAAGAAGATGTTGCTTTTTCTTTTTCTTTTTTGGTTATTACACAGTTCTATGTAGCTCTTTTGTCAACAGTGCAAAAGTAGATTGCCACTGTCCTTTTCCAGGATACTTATAGATAGCTCACATCCCCACCTAGGCAACTGTCCTGGCATTTCTTGGTGCTGTAGACTACTATCCAGTTCAATTTTACTTTTTATGATCAGACAAGGTCAATAGGAGATGCCACCTGCTATGACAAATAAGTCAATGCCCACATCCAGGTATGCATATCACATTAATCCCCATGGACTCTGAGCCACATGTTTGCCATGTATATGTTTATGGTTCAAGGTATCTTGCAAGGCAACTGTGTTAATGCCATAAACCAGATATACTAACAATACAGAAGTATGTTGTGTGGATACATCTGTACATTAAACATACTGGTTGCATTTGTAGCACAAAATGGTGAAATGGCATTTCAGTCTTCACATATTGTGTGAATTTACCCATAATTTATGTTGGCTGGATTGTCACGTGGCATTAAGTCACAATGTGATTTGACTGATGTTAACATAGTTCCATGAATGAATCTTCCTATTTCTGACTTAGTTTTATTTATTTATTTTATTTATTTATTTATTTTATTTGATTTGCCAATTGTTTACAAGATAATAAGTATAAGTGTATACATAGTTGTGAATACATGAAATGGGTACATATAAGAAAAATAAAAGAATAAGAGAAACAATAGGACAGGGACGGTAGGCACGTTGGTGCGCTTTATGCACGCCCCCTACAGACCTCTTAGGAAAGGGGTGAGGTCAATAGTAGACAGTCTAAGGTTAAAGTTTTTGGGGTTTGGGGAAGAGACTACAGAGTCGGGTAGAGTATTCCAGATATTGACCACTCTATTGCTGAAGTCGTATTTCCTGCAATCAAGTTTGGTGCGGTTTACTTTGAGTTTGTATCTATTGTGTGCTCTTGTGTTGTTATGGTTGAAGCTGAAGTATTCATTGACAGGTAGGACATTGCAATGTATGATTTTATATACCATGCTTAAGTCAGACCGAAGACGGCGTAATTCAAGGTTTTCTAGTTCTAGAATTTCAAGTCTGGTGGCATAAGGTATTCTACAACGAGTAGAAGAGTGGAGAACTCTTCTTGTGAAATATTTCTGGACTTCTCAATTGTGCTAATATCAGATACGTAATGAGGGTTCCAGACTGATGAACTGTATTCGAGTATTGGTCTAGCAAATGTTTTGTATGCTCTGGTTAGTAGTGTGATATTACCAGAGAAAAAGCTACGTAGGATTAGGTTAACAACTCTTAATGCCTTTTTGGCTATGTAGTTGCAGTGGGCTCTAGCACTTAGATCATTAGAGGTGAGTATTCCAAGGTCCTTTACAGAGCTTGGGTCATCAACAAGATCTTGACTATTCAGCTTGTATTTTATTTTCTGATTTTTTTTGACAATATGTAAGACAGAGCATTTATTTGTTGAGATTTGAAGTTGCCATTTGTTTGACCATTCAGATACATAGTCAAGATCTTTTTGTAGGGTAGCAGTATTGTCTGTGGTATTGAACAGCTTTACATCATCAGCGAAGAGAACGCAATTGCTCTTAATATGATCACAGAGGTCGTTTATGTAGAGTATGAAGAGAGTTGGTCCTAGAACACTGCCCTGGGGGACACCACTATTGACAGGTACTGGATTTGATAGGACGCTCCCGATTTTGACCATTTGTTGTCTGTTTGACAGGAATGCTTCTATCCAGTTATTCAGTTGTCCAGAGATACCATAGGATTTTATTTTTAGGAGTAGTTTGTCGTGTACCACTGAATCAAAGGCTTTACAGAAGTCTATGTAGATTGCGTCTATTGCTTTGCCCTGGTCGAGTTGTGTCGTCCATATGTTTTTGCAGTGTAAGAGTTGCAGATTACAGGATAGTTTTTCTGAAACCAAATTGTTTATTGGAGAGTAGGTTGTTTGTCTCTAAGTGGAGGATGATGGATTGGTTAATAATTGATTCCATGACTTTACAGGTGACGCAGCATAAGGAGATTGGCCTGTAATTTTCAACTAGGCTTGGGTCTCCCTTTTTGAAGATGGGGATGACTGTGGCTTGTGACCATAGGTTAGGCAAGGAGCTGGTCCTGAAAGATTTTTCAAAGATTATGCTTAGAGGTTTGGCTATGGCAGTGGATAGCTTTCTTAAGAAGTAGGCACATATTCCATCCGGTCCAATAGATAGAGATGGTTTTAGATTGCGTAGTGATTTTTCAACATTGTCTTCTGTGAAATCGATATGTATTAGATCATTGTTGTTATCTGTGGTACGGCTAGGAAATACTGGGCATGATCCATTGCTGTTTACAAATACTGAGCCAAGAATGTGTTAAAGATGTTGGCTTTAATGGTGTCGTCGTTGCAGTCTTTACCATCAGGTCCTATCAAGGGAGGGATGGACCTTGAGTCTTTTAGTTTGTTGTTTACAAAATTGTAAAAAGCACGGGTGGAATTGGTGCTTAGAAGGTTTTCCTCTTGTTTAATGTGATAATTGGTGCATTCGGTCTTTATCTGGTGGCATAAATGTTTGTATCGGTTTTTGAAATTGGCAACGTGACCAGATTTGTTTTTCCGCCAGAGTGATCTCTTTTTGGATTGAAGTTTCCTTATTGATATGGGTAATCTGCTTTTTTGTTTTGTTTTGGGAGTTGTTGTTGGAACATATAGTTTGATGACTCTTTTGACTTCAAGTAAAAATATGTTGTAATGGTCTTCAACGGTATTGCATCCAGTGAATAGAGATTGCCAATCAAGGGATGAGAGATCGTTGTCTATAAGATCATAGTTGCCTTTTTTGAAGTTACAATAGGGATTACATCATTGTGGTGATTTTTGTGTGGACGTATGTTGAGACAAAAGTCAATCATATTGTGGTCACTACTGGAAAAGGGTTCTTTAGTTTGTATTCCGTAAATTAAATTCAAACTGTTGCAGAAGATGAGATCGAGGCAGTTGTTTAGTCTAGTGTTGTTGATTACTAGTTGTTCCAGTCCCAGATTTGTAATAGCATTGTAGAAGGTTGTGTGTATGATTTCAGTTGTACAATCATTTAGGGTCCAGTCAATATGAGGTAGATTGAAATCACCAAGAAGGATAAAAGGGTATGGGCAGGATGCAGCCCATGTTAGTAATGTATTTAGCTTGTTTACATGTTCGATGTCATAATCAGGTGCTCTGTAACATAGTAAGAATCGAATTGTGATATTTAAGGATAGTTCACAGATGATGGTTTCAGGAAGGGCAAGCTCCTGGGTAACTTGGATATTTTTTAGATGTAAGGATTTTTATAGAATATAGCAACACCACCTCCTCGACGATTTTCACGATCTGATCGGTAAACATGATAGTCTCTTACTGTGGTAATGGAGTCGGGAGAGATGCATTGAGCCATGTTTCACAGACAAATATAATGTCAAGTTAGCCATATTTAGGAGGAAGAGAAATTCAGGTATTTTATTCACGAGGCTTCTTGCATTGAGTAGTTTTGCATTTAAGGCCGGCAGTAGTTGGAATTGAGGTAGTTGGGGCGTGCGTGCCTAGTCTTGGGTGATGGTGGATGGGTTGAGGTAGGGTTGTGGTTGAGGGTAAAAGCTGAGTATTGGGTTGCGTGGCTTACTTTTGATACAGTCAGCATGGTAGTCAATGTAACTAATTCTAACTGTTATTGGCACTGGTGTATTTGTATGCCCATGCATACAAATACACCAGTATGTATTCTATGTATTCTTTTGCAATTGCTTGTTTATATTTTGGGAAAAGGGAAAAATTAAGCCTTCCCCGGATATTCTCATTTTTTTGGATTAGGATCAGTGTACAAACTGTGCCATTCCCCCGAGATTTGGCTAGCAATCTATCTAAAGTGTGGCTAATTCCTTGTTGTTAAATAGGGATTTTCTTTTTTCTTTTTTGCTGAGCATTAGCAGAGAGGAAGATAGTAATGCATATCCTTAAATATTTTCCCAGCATGGGTTAAAAGATAACATGGAATGTTTCCAGTTGATTAAATTAGCCCTTCGGTGGGTTTAATTTCAATCAGTAATTTATGTAGTTCATCAGCTTATTCCTGATGGGAGGTTTGCTGTATCTTAATATGAACATTGGCTTTTTCCTCCTGCTTGTTGTTCAATCTGGGTTTACTTATCATACTTAAGCTACACCTTGTCAGCATTTGTTGTGTAAACTATAAATAGCTAGGTTTGTATCTTATAATAGTAAAATTATAAGTTTATATCATCCACAAAGGGATTCTTCACATATCTCATTAAGCAGGGATAGGTAATCTGTAAGCTGTGTGTGATCGGACAGCAAAATACAGTTGGTCCTCAATTTATGACCATTTGTGTAGCAACTGTTTGAAATTATGACGGCACTGAAAAAAGTATCTTACGATGGTTCTTGCATTCACAACTGTCACAACATCCTTCAATCATGTGATCACAATCTGGGTACTTGGTAACCCATTCACAAGGGTTGCAGAATCCAGGGATCACACGATCACCGCTTGCGAACTTCCCAAGCAAAGTCAACAGAGAAAGCTGGATTGGCATAATGACTGGTGATTCACTCAGCAAACCCCATCATAAAATGGGCACGGTCCATTTAACTGCCTTGATTAGCAGCAGAAGTTCTGATCCAATTGTAGATTGTAAATCAAGAATTAGCTGTAGTTAAAATTTGGTGTGCATTTTTTGCTTCAAAAATAATAGAAGACATGCTCCAGTTCCCACTGTTGGACTCCTTTTCCCCCCCGAACTGAAAAACAAAATAAGCGGATGTTTTTTTCCCCATCCTTATCCTTTCTGCTCTCCTCAGCAGATGGCCACTTATGACCCATTAGCAGGTCTGAAAGCTAAGCTGTACTCACCTACCCACCTGGTATGTCTGCTTAGTATATAATTTAGTGTGTCATGTTAACTCGGAAAATTAGATTAATTGAGAAAAACAGGTTTAGGTTATGTTGTGCCTAAAGTAAATGAAAAACATTTTCAACTTTTTTTTTCTTTATTTAAGGAAACATTTTCAAGGGCATCGGGTAGCCCACTGGACAAAAATGCTGTGATTAGCACAGCTGGATCCTAGAAGCGTTGTAGAATAATGTTAAACATGTTGGAAACATGTTAAATAACTTGTGTTTTAGAAAATATATTTCAGATACTGCTTTGTTAGAAGTCCACTAATAATTATGCAGGATATTGTCAGTTAACATCAAAAATAGTTTTTTAAATTAAATTTCATAAAGAATAGGAGAAATGTCGATTCATTCATTGTTTTTCTTGCATTGTTGAAATTAAATTAGATCCTTCTAATTAGATCATTCTCATTTTTCCCTACAAAAAGTTTTGTATTTATAGGATTATTCAGTCATGCTGGATATTATGATTACTAATTCTATGGATGGAATATTCTGTCCATTCTTTAAATGCTTCAAATTCCAGCTTTATTGAACTTTAGCAAAATGTTTAGTCTGTGTTGAATTTGGATGGGAGTGAAACAGCCTTTCTTTTGTGGTTTTGAGATGGAGTAATTTTCACGACTTAGGGAAAAGTCATTCACATTTCAGCTGCTGGTTTAAATTTCCCAGAATTCTTTAGAACAAAATGCTTTCTAAAACAGAGTTATTCTGGAGAATTTAATTTTGCAGCTAGGAATAATGCTATGTGAGTTTTATATATGTTCATTCTTAGCGTTTACCTCTCAAAGTGATGGAAATTGATCTTTATGTATTTGTTAAGTTTCTAGCCTGGTTTCCCCCCATTATTTTAAAAATGAAGGTTTTCAACTTTCATTTTCCCCCACAACAGCCATATGAATAGACTGGTCTCGAAAGCAATGATATGTTCAATATTTAAGTTAACCGGTATACGTTCACCAAAGGATGAAACTACATCAAAAACATGCAAAAGATTACAATCATGCATAATATATTACTTTTATTTGTGACCAATATAATTCCACCCACTCTAATTTTCTGCAGCTATATCTACAATTTAGAGCAGGGGTGTCCAACCTTGGCAACTTTAAGACTTGTGGACTTCAACTCCCAGAATTCCACAAGTCTTAAAGTTGCCAAGGTTGGACACCCCTGATTTAGAGCATTATAAAAGGAAATAATCTAAACTCTGATATGTTATTCAGTTGCTAAGTCGTGCCTGGCTCTTTGTGGCCCCATGGAACATAGTATAGCAGGCCCCCCCAGACTTTGCTCAAATTCACATTCATTGCATCAATGACACTATTTAACCATCTCATTCTCTTTGGTCCTCTTCTCTTTTTGCCATCAATCTTTCCTAACATCAGGATTTTTTTCCAATGTCTCCTGTCGACTCATTTGATAGCCAAAGTATTTGAGCTTCAGCTTTAGTATCTGCCCATCTAGGGAAAAGTTAGAATTGATTTGTTTATGAATATTAAGCATAGATTTAAAGATCTTTAGTTAAGGTTACATTAATTCAGAGATACTAATTACAGATATTGGATTGGATCCAGGTCACTTTTAAACAATTTATTCTCCAACTTTGTGTCAGACCTGCCACAAACTTAAACCTCTAAGTAGAAAACAATCCTTGGCTCCATTTGGATACTTCCCACAGAGGGGAAGCCCAGAACTTCTTATTTGATAATCAGAAGTAGAAAAGAACACATTTAGGATGGTGGTATAAATGTTCTGGGTTTCTCTTCTATGGGAAGTATGCTTTCCTTTGTTCGCTAGAGGCTTATACCGCTCACATCTGCAAGGTCATAACCGGACGTCCTTATCTAGTTGCCAACACTAAACAAAATAAGGTATTAGTAAGAGGTCCTCTGATGGCAAATATGGAATATGAAGGTAACAAGATGGTTCATCCCTCTAAAGTTGTGCTGGTAAACCTATGCCATGCATGCCGGAAGTGGCACGCAGAGCCATTTTCCCCGGACTCAAGAGGTCGCCTGAAAGAGCCCCACTACACATGCGCACGCTGCCACCCGACAGCTGATTGTCGGGTATCTGGCATGCATGCATAGGGGCAGAGGGGGGTGCATGGGAGATGCATGCGCATGTGCAGGGGTGCACTGTGCATGAGGGGATCATGCACGCTGCGCATGAGGGGGAAACGTGCACACATGCACAGACAGGCAGCATGTGAGCAGGGAGTTGCATGCGCAAAGATGTGTGGTGCATGAGGGGGGAATCATGCATGCATGCGCAGACTACGCACGCAAGGGGGAATCTCGTGTGCATGCGCAGATGTGCGGAGCACAAGGAGGGAGTCGCACATGCATGCACAGACATATGGCATGCGAGGGGGATCGTGCGTGCATGCGCAGGGGTCGTGGGGCCCCCCAGCATGCATTGCTTTCTGGGTGTTGGCACACAAGAGCGCACAAGTGAGCATGGGTGCAATTATCAGCACGAGAGCCAAAAAAAGTTAGCCACCACTGCTCTAAAGCATTTCACGTTGGAAGATTTTAATTAATTAGAATTCTCCAGCCTTCTTTAAATTAGTGGTTGACATAACCCAGATAAATAATTTCATGATTTTAAAAATTAGATACTAGAAGGAACTAAAGATTTTAGGTAGAGGAAAAAATACAAGTCTGCAAACTGAGGCAAAGCATTATAGCAATAAAAATACTGAAATAGACTTTTGAAGAATGGAATCAGAAATTAGTAGCACAACATCAACAATGTTAGTAAAAAATATCTGCTTCTGTGGATAGACTATGTCCAAAATCTGTTGCTGAAGAAATAACAGATGTAGAACACATTTTATTGACAATATAAAAATAGTGTCAAAAGTGCATTTACAGCTAACAAACCAAGAGAATGACTTGAAAAAGGATGTTTCACTGGATCTATAAAATAAACTTGCTGATATTTTAAAATACAAAAGGAAAATACAAATGATAACTCAAAAGAACAACCTGGACATTTTTTTCTTCCTTTGGATTAATTTAAAGAAGGCTTGTAGAAATCTTGGAGAATTCTGTATGATGGAACAAAGAAGGAATGAAGAGAAATCAAATCCTATGACAATATTTGAATGAACTAAAGATTAAGAATGTTAAAACAACTTTATATTTCTTTCTTTTACTTTTATTTGATCAAGGTTAAAACAAGATACATTGTTACTTCTGGCAATCCTTTAAGGACTTTTTGTGGACACCAGAATTGAAAAAATGAAGTTTTATGGATTTGTTTGTAGATAAGAGATGGGATATGGGAAGGACAGATAATTATTTGTAGTTTTATAAGGGGTGAATAGTCACTAAATTTTTTATACTCATTGTATTGAAGCTGGAAAGGACCCAGTATGCAGGGATTGGAAATAGAAGAGAATAGTCTGGAAGTATATGGCTAATGGGCTAGCATTTTTTATTTCGTGCTACATCAGCTCAATTCAGAAACTGGCAGATTTTATGTTTTATAGTTCTTTGGCCAAGGAAAAGAAGGCAACTTACCACCACCACCACCCCAAAAAAACCACCCCCAAATATAATGGTAATAAAATATAGCCAATGTTAAAAACAGAAATTGAAACATTTCAGAAGCCAGTACTGGATTTATATTAATTTAAACAGATTAAGGCTAGTAGCAAAATTAAACTTTAAAAAGTTATCATCTTAATGAGAAGCAGCTCAAACTAAAGTCCTGTAGTGAAGTAAATCAACATAAAATACACACCCCAGTTTAGTTTATGTAATTTAGGGTATAAACTTCTGCATTTTACAGCTTTAGGAGAGAGAGCTGCGTGTTCATTCTGTTAGCTCTTTATGTGGAAGGTTGCATTAACTTGCATGTCCAAACTCTCTCCTAATGTGGACATGAATAACTCACACAGTGCGTTCTGGACTGGAGGAAAATATCACAAGTTCTACCAATGCCACCTACCAGCAGCTAATGACAAATCCAATAACTGGGGAAATTCGAAAGATTTACATCAGAATAGACCCGTGATGGTGAACCTATGGCACGCATGCCAGAGGTGACATGCACAGCCCTCACTGTGGGGACGCGAGCCGATGCCCCAGCTTAGCTCTGCCATGCGTGCGCGCATGCGCCTCCCACTGGCTAGCTAGTCTTTGGGTCCTTGCTGAGGCGCATCTGCAGGGGACACACACAAATATGGGGGGGCAGGATGCA
Source organism: Notechis scutatus (assembly GCF_049901735.1). Lineage (NCBI taxonomy): Eukaryota > Metazoa > Chordata > Lepidosauria > Squamata > Elapidae > Notechis > Notechis scutatus. Next base: position 21,952,966 of record NC_142013.1, on the reverse strand, counting down.
TGCATAGGGGACGTGTGCGTATTGCATTTTGGGGCTGCACACGCATGCCTGCACTTTGGGCCCTCAGTGCCGAAAAGGTTAGCCATCACTGGAGTAGACTATGTCTGTAATCTAAAAGCCATATCGCCTTCTTTTTCATGCATTTTCATTTTTTTGTAATGTGCATGCAATAACAAATGTGGAATATATCCAAATTCCTCCTTGAATAAATTCTTCCCGGTTTGGGTTGTTCTCCTTAACAAAAATGGTAACAAAATTTTGTTTTCTCCTCCCCTGTCCTCTTTTTTTCATTTAGGCAACAAGAGCTGCATTAACGCAGCACTGTGAAAATCTGGGAGACTCACTGGGCAAAGAAAATGATATTGCCTTGATTGTAGATGGCCAGACGCTAAAGTACGCCCTTTCCTTTGAAGTAAGGAAATCCTTCTTGGACCTAGCATTGTCCTGCAAGGCTGTCATTTGTTGCAGGTAAGAAATCCAACTTGTCCACTGTATTCAATGGATTTACCTTAGAATATATACTGCATACTCAAAGGGTGGCGTCGTGGCTCAGTGGTTCAGATACTGGGCTTGTTGGCTGAAAAGTTGGCAGCCCAGGTTCGACAACTGGGTGCCATGTGATGGGGTGAGCTCCCATCCTTGCTCCAGCTCCTACCAACCTAGCAGTTCAAAAACATGCAAGATAAATAGGTACCACTTTGGTGGGAAGGTAAAAGTGCTCTGTTATGTCATGCTGGCCATATGACTGCGGAAATATCTTTGGACAATGGCCTTGAAACGGTGATGAACACTGCCCCCTACGGTCAGCAACAATTAGCGGACTAAAATCTGCAGGGACTCCCTTACCTTTTATATATTGTGTATGTATAGGATTATAGTCGTAAGCATAAATGGTAGCATCAGACTCTTTTAGGATGGCCAGATTCAATATTTAATTTAAACACGGCAGCGCCCTTATTTCTGTGCTGTAAAAAGTATATTAAATGTACTCCAAACTTAAGGAAGTATTAGATAGATTGTTTAAAAAATGTAACGTTCTTGTCTTTGCTATATAACACTTGAGTTCAAGTCAATATGGGATATATTGGATTTTTGTTTGGCTTTGTGTATCAGTTTCTGACTGCTATTGACCTTTGAAGTAATAGTCTTGTTTATTCACATTCAGTTATTATTCGCTCAGCTAATGTTCCCAACATATGGCTGCTTTATGATTGCAGTGAGAGTTTAGCAAATATTTGAAAAAGTTATGAACGTTGGTTAGGTCCTTAGTGTTGATATAAAATAGTATTCTTGGAGACAGCACTTCTATACACTGTGTTGTTAACCCCAACCACTTGTTTATTTTTTTAACTAACCTTATTGATACAGATAATGAATAGAACATCAACGTATCTGGTGATGTACCTCCATTTTTCTGCAAACGAAGCCCAGATTTATTGCATTTTCATTTTTAAAGATTTCTCCTGAGAGCCAGCATCAACAGTACTTTATTTCTTTGGCTTTAGGCATAAATACACCATATATCTTAAGTATATTTAAAGTTATGTTGAATGGCAAATGCATCTGAAGTACTGCATCCCTGTGGAAATGAAAAGCTAACTCCTAATAAATGCTCCATTAAATCCTTTGAATGCATGCTATTTTATATTGACAGTTGCGAACCATAGTCTGTCTAGATTTGATAAAATATTGTAGCATCAGTTAAGAAATAAAGATGGACCCTAATTTTACCCTCTTTCCCCACTATTTAATTTGAAATTTCCTCTTCCCTGTGGCAATTCTGTTTCAGCTTTCTTCCTCTGTGGCTTTAAAGTGCAGAGTCTTATTTGACATGCAAGAGTATGATTAAAGCAGCTCAGAGTGGGATAAAAAATGTTTTCTTTTCTCCAGGAGCACCTGGCAAGTGAAAGGAATGTTTCTGTAAAGCCATATAGGCTGTTAAAGGCATTCCTCCTCCTCCCTGGAGAAACTCCACTCCACTTTCTTTTATTTCTCCCCTCTTCAACCACTGAAATTACATCATGTCTTTTCTTTCTCCTTTGAATCATTTTACAGTATCAATATTTTATTGCCCTTTTAAACATTGTTCTGTGGGGTGTTTGGAGCCTTTGAAGGGTTTTTGCTTGTTTTTACTTTTAAATTTTCATCTTAAGATGCTCTGATAATTAAAACTGGCCACCACCATATGGAAAGAGGATGACTAATGTTGGCAAATTCTTGGCAATAGAAGGAAATTATAAGCTGTCAACCATGCTGTCAGTCAAGGAACTCACACTAAGACTTTGGAGATGGGAATTAATTTGCCTATATAGATTGCTCTTACAAAGACTGACTATGTAAAGAGAGAAGCCACAATTCAGATTTATAAGATTTCTTCAATGTTACAAAAAATACACTGAACCAATAATTGCGATGACGTGTATATTTGATATGGGAGAAAGTCAAGGCATGAATGTTTTGAGGTATGCTCATTTAAATTAGCATGCCCATGACTGTGGCAATTAAAGGAACAAAGTTGGAGATAAATGATTTGATGAATTTGTGAGATGGTTACCAGTTATGTGTCCTTTCAGATACGATGTGAAAAGGACTTTTATATAAACTGCCGATGCCAGGGGAAATGGGGATTGTATCTGTGTTTTCTTAGCCAATCTTTTTTCTTGTTGTTTGTTCTGCTTTCCGATGATCTTAACTTTGTACTTAACTAATTTTGCCAGAGGTGTGTGTCTTTTGTTATTCGGGGAGAGTGTGTGGAATTAAGAGAAAAGCAGCCTTGTGGTGTCGCATTGTAAGCTTTACTCCTTTTTTTGTATGTGCATCACATCTGTGAAAAAGTCAGAGTTTGTAGTATGACGATGCAGTGCTGCTCTTATCATTTTTGATAAGGAGAAGGAATCCTGCAGATGCCTCTGAACTCCATAGGTTGAATCTGTGATCTCTTGCATACAAAACAGGATGCCGTTTGAACTTCAGAGTCAATGTAGTGCATGCCACCTAATGTAGCCTCAAGCGTTCCTACAGTGGTTGTGTGGGATATTGTGGCTGACTGTCTTTACTGCAACTGAACACTATACTATAATTTGTCCTGTGATTTTTTTTTTTAATAAAATCACTAGTTAACAATGCAAACAAGAGAAAGGAAGGACTCTTCCTTCTGTCTTTCTTTCTGCCGCCACATAGAAGAAACCTCTCTAATCTAGCTCACAAAATAAGTCTCTGGAATCCTATGCTAAAATATTTATGTTCGGCTGGGCCTCCTTTGTTTCTTCAGTGACCAGCTCCCATTGGTTACTGTAATTTCATTTAGATTGTCTTTTTATTTATAAATTCCAGCAGAAAATATCGAGAAGCCCACCATTATCGACATGGTGACTTGTTGATTTTCATTATAAAAGATGCCCCCCCGCTTTGGCCTGTGACTTAAATTGAAATATATTTATGATTAAGAATATGCAAACTGGAATAACATTAATTGGTCCCAAAGAAAATTATGTACGTGTTCTATTTTCCCATATACAGTTCTTTGACTTTCCCTCCCTGCTCCCATCTATCAGCTATTGAATTACCAATGCTTATTATCTAGTTCTACCTCTGACAATTCATGACAGCCCAATGCTCATTTCCTGACTTTGAAAACCGTAAGGGAAAGATCATTCTGGCAGCTTTCATGTGTGCAAAGTAATTGAAGGTGGAGGAAATATGGGGAGAGCAGTCAGATGTGCTGCATCCCAAAAGTTTTCTTTGCTGACCACTTGGAAAGCGTCCCTTTAAACTGAATGTAATTGATTTTTTTTTCACAGATTCCTTATACAAGTTCCTCCTTGGGGATGCATGTAAAACATGTTCCAACTCTAATTTACTATGCTTGAGGTGGCAAATTTCTCTCCTTTCTTTCTTCCTTTCCCCCTCCTCTCAAATCACACAGGGTTTTTCCTTTGGAGGTTTAAGGCTAGTGATTTCTGAGTTTTATTATCCTTGTCATCTGCAACACTTTGCAGAATCAGCAGGAAAGTTACCCACAGGATGGTCTGGTTTCTGTTCATCCTTGTTAATCAGCTCTCTGAACTATAACAGGGATCTTTAGCATATCAGAACACAGTTAGTTGTTAATGTGTTTGAAGCAGAGATGGACAACTCTTTTCAGATTAAGCACAGCATTTTGTTAGGTGCCACCGTAAAAAATGGGTGATGTAAAAGAAGAACAGGCAGAGCAAGGGGGTAGAAGTAATAGGAATAGTACTTAGCACTTAGACTTATATACCGCTTCACAGTGCTATATAGCCCTCTCTAAGCAGTTCACAGAGTAAGCATATTGCCCCCAACAATCTGAGTCCTCATTTCACTGACCTCGGAAGGATGGAAGGCTGAGTCCACCTTCAGCTGGTGAGAATCGAACTGCTGGCAGTTAGCATAATTAGCCTGCAATACTGCATTCTAACCACTGCGCCACCACAACTCTAATTAACCATGTCACTAGAGTCCTTGCATTGCCACAAGAGGTCAAGGTCCAGCTTCCCTTGAATTCCACTGACTTTTATCTAGCACCAATTTAGTGCTAGCTGTTAGTTGACTAGTCACATACTTGGATAAATCTTCTATGCTGCAACCTTATGAATGGTCCTGATTCCTTGGCTCGACAGATAAGAACAGTCAGGGCAAAGATATTGTACAACCAGGGTAGAAGTCAATAAAAAAGGGTAAAAATAAAAATAAAATGACTAATTTATACCAAATAATTTAGTATATGTAATTTTAGTAATCTCTATGTTCTAAATAATTTCCTCTTTTGTAGCATGGGGCATTGCCATATTATTTATTACATATTATTTAAAAAACACTGTGAAATAAGAAATATATCTGAGAGACATATAATATTGATATGGTTTTGAATTATGATTTATAAGGACCATACAAATCCTATTGCTAATCCTTAACTAGCAACTGCTACAGATTAACTATAATTAAGACAGCTCTAAGCAAAAGGAAAACTATGACATCCAAACTTGCAGCATAAGAGATAATTCATATTCATTTGCATTTGAGTAATGAGATTTAAAACTACCTCAGGTGCTCAGATTAATGTCTTACTCTACATAATAGAATTAAGGTATTAGAGTTCCTACCCTAGCTTAATTAAAATATAGGCTTTGTTACAATTTTTCTGTGGCAAACTGATCAGACCTACAAAAAGAGAGATCTTTTGAACTTTTAAAATGAGGTCTTTAACAGTGTGGTAGGGTTTTGTTTTGTTTTGTTGTAAATTTTATTTGAGTTTTCACAAAAAAATACAAATAAAACATCTTTTTTGAAAGTAGCATAATCCTGGGTTACATTTCTTCATACAGACACAAATTCAATTTCATGCTCATTTTTATGTTCTATTCCATATCTTACTACTGTTTTAAATTTTCTACATAGCTCCTACCCTCTTTTAATTTTCTCAATTTTATTTTAATTATCTCATCTCAATTCAAATCATTATATTTATACTTTTTGTCTGACCTGTTTCAATTTCATATTATCTTTTCTCATTAAACAAAGTTTCTCCTGTAGTTGCTGATTGGAGTATGACACTTTTATATCTTTTAAGTTTATCCATTTAACTCTTATTTAAGCTTCAATATATACCTTAAAGTTAAAACATTCAATATAATACATAACTTCCATTCGGATTCTGCTTGGTACATTCTTAAAATACACACTATATTCTTTTAAAAAAAGATTATAAATATATGTAATTAAAACAACACATTCCATTCCAATTCAATTCTATCATTAATGTTAATATTCATTAAAATCTTAACTTCTTTAACATTACTTTTCAATTAAATATCATACTTCTATGGGAACAGTTATAAGCTTTCCATAATTAATCCCCCCCCTTCACTTATATTTTATAAAACATTAACTAATTAAAATGTTCCCGTCCCTTCCTAATTCAATTTTCTCATTTATTTTATTTCATTTGTTTTATTAACAAACATTTCACTAGATTACAGTAACTATTTTATCCCTCATTTTAATCATACATTGTTTCCAATTTTCTAAAATTATTTCTATTACTAATATAACAATACAATCTTATGTGCCTTTACAGAATCCCTTTTTCAGTTAAATTTTCACCCATTATCTCTAAATAGGCCCTGTTTCTCTATATCTTGTTTCTGTCCTTTGTAACTTCTTTTCCTTTCCTTCTTCCCTCTCTTCTTCTCTCTCCCCTTTTTGCCCCCTTGTCTCTCTATCTCTATTTCTCTCTTCTGTATTCCCCTCTTCTGTTGCTTTCCAATATTATACTTAGTTTTTGAACTATTTTTCTTTTCTTTGGTTGTTTTTTTAAGTCTTAAATTCTCCATTCTCTTTCCCCCCTTTCCTTTTTTTCCCCCATCTAAGATTACTTGTTCATTAAAGATGGCTTCTTCTTTGTCCCAGTCTTCTTGTTTTGCAGACGTTTCTTGTTATTCCTCATAGTTCCAAATCTCCATTTCTAAGAATTGAAAAACGAAGCCCAAAGAACCCCTCCCTTCTTGTGCATCTTCTTTGTACTTTTTAAGTTCCATTTTCAATTCATCCAGAAGTAGTGCCATTGTATAAATTTTTAAACAACCACCCGATTGATTTTAGTCATTCAAATGCAATAACCAAGAATCCAAAGATCACCAAGTAATCCAAATACATGCAAGCTGTTTCTTTTTGCTTTTTTTTCACTTTCTCTTCCTGGGGTTCTACTATTTAGTTGCCAAGTTTCAGTTAAAATGTATCTTTTAGAAGTCTTGTTGAAGTTTCACTGTAGATTCCTTTTAATTCCAGGCAGTCTCCTCCCTTTTGTCCAGATCCTGGGGGGGCGTGCATAAGCGCACCAACGTGCCTACCGTCCCTGTCCTATTGTTTCTCTTATTCTTTTATTTTTCTTATATGTACCCATTTCATGTATTCACAACTATGTATACATTTATACTTATTATCTTGTAAACAATTGGCAAATCAAATAAATAAAATAAAAATAAATAAATCCTGCCCTTTTATTCTTTTTCTCTCCTTTCTTGCTTAAAAATTTTTTTTAGTGTCCAGAAATCTTTATTATCCCTTTGACATTTTGTTTTATTTTCAGCTTAATTGCCTGTTGATGTCAAAGTGGATTTTCCCCCCGATTTCTTATTTAAGTCTCTTAGTTGTCAGTATAGGGAAAGGGAGAGAGGAAAAAAAAACCTTTCCCTTTTCACTTTCCTTCGCTGCTTCAGACTCTTCTTTGGGAACGATGTTATTTTTTTTTAGTTTAAATTCCAGGGCACCTTAGTTGTTGCTTTTGCAATTTAACCTGGTCAGCCAAAACTTTCACTTCTTATCTTCCTCCTGCACATTCTTTTCCGGTCGTGTTCTTCTTTGAGGTGGCCATTTCTGACCACCGCTGCAACCGCCTTCAGGAAAGGGAGTAATGGCCAGCTGAGGAGGAGAGATGCGGCTCTCCTCAACCCTGCTGGCAGTCTCCCCCCTCTTCATCACCTCTACGGGGTGGCTTAGCCCCGAAACCAGCCGGCTCGGGGTGCTCCAGCGGCGAGCCCAGACCGAAACCGCGCACGATCGCGGATTTCTTTCTGTCGCTGAAGAAGCTCAAACCAGAAGCCTACAGTGTGGTAGTTTTTGAGGTTCCATTTTAGCTATGTGAGTGTTAAAATTGGAGGTGCAAAGTTGTGGCTACACCTTGCTCTCACTTTGCATCTTATGGTGATAATGAACCCTATCAATTATTTTCCTTTGTCTTTGCTGCCAAGGGCATCACATGCCCAGCAAATAGCCCAAAGTTTCAAAAAATGTCTTGCTACCTTTTGAAAATCAGGCTGTTCCTATGCCCTGGTTCAGCTATGGATGAAACTCATATGTCAGTGTGCTCGTCTGGGCATTGCCTTTCTTTCTTTTTTTCCATACATTTTAGTTTTATTAATTAAGTTAAAAGCAACAACAAAAATATTAGTATAATACCGGTACCTAACTCTAACTCATGTATGTTGTTATTGATCTTTTAAAAAATCATTGGTTGAGATTTAATATGATGATTAAGAAAAATGAAAAAAAAAATCTATGCAAAGAAACATTAAAGCTGTCCTCCTCCCAGAGAGGAGGGGGTCAAGCTATTTTCTAAAGCTCTTATAGGTCAGACAAGGAATAATGGATGGAAACTGAACAAGGAGAGATTTAACCTGGAAACAAGGAGAAACTTTCTGACAGTGAGAACAATCAACCAATGGAACAGCTTGCCCTCAGAAGCTGTGGGAGCATCATCACTTGAGACTTTCAAGAAGAGATTGGACTGCCATTTGTCAGAAATGATGTAGGGTCTCCCGCTTGGGCGGGGGGTTGGACTAGATGGCCTACAAGGTCCCTTCCAACTCTGATTATCTGTAATCTGTAATCTTTCCTTTTTACTTTTCTTTCCCTTTTCCTTTCCTTTCCTTTCCTTTCCTTTCCTTTCCTTTCCTTTCCTTTCCTTCTAACTGTTGCTTAAGTATCTTTACGTTATGTTTTAAACATTTGCAATTATACTCATTTCTGTTTAAATCATTTTAATTATTTTAAACAGTTTCTCATTTTCATCAAAAACCATATTCTAAGAGTCTCAATTTGCTTTGCTGTTGGGAGGATGTATACAAGAGAAACATGTCTGTCTGAATCTAGGTAGACTTCAGTTATGAATATATACAGTCAATTTTTCCATTGCCGTATATTCTTCAATGTTGGTTTTCCAATTTTCTATTGTCAACAAGGTTTTTCTTTTCCAATGTTGTTCCAGATTGACTCTTACGTCTGTCAGCATGTATCTTAATAGGTTGTGATACTTTTTATTTGTACTATCTGGGATCATGCCTGATAAAATGTGCACTGACTTTCTTGTTGGACAGAATGATTTCATCTTCCCTCTTTTGAATTCCAGCACAAAAGTGGGAACTGGGAAAATCAAAATTTAAGTCCAACCTCATCCATGGAAATTATAGTAATTAGTTCCCAGAACGATAAAGAGACAGATCACCATTATTAGTTCAGCCAGTTTCAAGCTTTTCCATGTTCATGAGGGACCTCCTGCCCCACTGAGTCTTAGGAAGATTAAGAAAGTTTTTTTTTAATTGCCACATTAATGTGTTATGTGTTAGTATACTTACCTGCAATTGGTCGGTCCGTGGCAGCGGGAAATTTGAAGAGCTGTCACTGGCCACAGCCGCGAGCAGCCCGAATATAAAAAAAGGCTGCCGTGGTTTCTCCGGTGCTCAATCCTAGAAGGAAGTAAAAACAATTGGTGATGATGCTGGTGTCCTGAGTCTCATTCCCGCAACTTAACAAATGTATATAGGGATATGTTGGTTTTAGGGCGCTGAAGACCTGGTTCTGCCAGCGGGCCTGCAGAGCAGGATGGAGCCCATTAAATGGCTCATGTGATGTGTTGTCGACAGAGCAGGGTGGGGGGCGGGTGGGTGTGTTTTATTATATTATTTTATTATTTTATTATATAATTATTCTCTTTTATTAGTTTTATTGTTTTATATATGAGGTTTTAATATTCCTATAAGCCGCCTTGAATTGCCATGTGCAAATAGGCAGCAATGTAAATTCCCTAAAATAAATAAATAAATAGGAAACAGTGTTGTTTCTAGGCTTCTTGTAACCCATTTCCAATCTTCTCAATAAAATGTGCTACATAGAATTCTATTAGAATTGTATTTGGGAAAGAAGTTATCTCAGCACAACCTACCTTATAGGATTGTTATCTGTGGAATTTGAGGAGGAATTGCATCTTGAAATCCTGGGGCCTACTTACTATGGGTTATGGATTGATTTAATGCAGAGGTGTCCAACCTTGGCAACTTTAAGACTTGTGGACTTCAACTCCCAGAATTCTGGGAGTTCTGAGGAATTCTGGGAGTTGAAGTCCACAAGTCTTAAAGTTGCCAAGGTTGGACACCCCTGATTTAATGCTTGCTTGCTTCTCTTTTTATGGAGAAAGGGAAGCTGTCTTTTTGTAATTCAGAAAGCTCTAGAAACTGAGTCATTCATCATAGATGCGTTCTGGAGAGAAAACCAGGCAAAAGTTTTTTGTTGCATTCCAGTGGAAGCGTGGGTAATTCTTTGTCCTGATAAAACCAGAAGATCAGCAATTGGAAGGAGAGACTATCCTAGAGGCAAATATTTTTTGCTGTATGTATGAAAAAAATGAGAATTTAAAATTCTCCACTTTTGCCTTCCAACCTAAGTATCAGTTCAGCGTTTCTCACAATTTATCCCCTGTTCTGATGAAGGTCTATATCGGTTTCACAAGGAAACAGGATAGAAGGGAGGAAAAACAGGGAAGAAGACAGCCCCGCTATCTCACCACTATGGACAAGCCTTTCTGAGAAGTTTCTTCCAAAAAAAGAATAAAGCTTTCCTTTGAAAGCATCATATCTTTAAGATGTCAATCCTTTGCCCTGAATCTGTAGGAAGGCTGCCTTAAATTATCAGTAATTTAAGGAGACAACGGACTCCATAGGTGTCAGCATTAAAGAGAACCCAATTTCTGATGGCTTTAACTGCGTGCTCTTATCTGCTGGTTCTTACCACCAATGCTCGGTGATTTGGTTCATATGTTAATCCAAACTTTGCATAGCTATGGTAAATAAACCACAGTGGCTGGTTTTCAGCATAATGTTTGCTACACCTGCCCTCTGGAACACCTTGTACTCCATACCCCTTCCCCCCTCCACAAGGTGAGGTCGGCCCCAACCCTCCAGACCTTTTGTAAGGGCTTAGAAACCTGGCTGAGGACCCCAAGTGGTAAACGTTACAGAGGAGGTGTTTGATTGATTAACCACAGATCCTATGTTCCCCACACTGTGCCGCCACCCTCCCCATTTGTAATTGGATTATTGTGCTTCTGGATATTAATTTGTGTGTGTATTTTGTGTGTGTGTGTGTATCTTTTATAATTGTAAGCTATCCAAGAGTTACCTTGTGATAAGATAGGTGGCTAATAAATAATATTGCCATAAACATAACTTGCAGACCTCAATGGCTGGGTTTGTAGCAAGTGTGTAAGCAGTCCTGACATTGACTATCTATATGACAACTAAGCCAGAGTAGCTCTGTGTTGTCTCAAAGTTTCCTTTTCTTTTTGTTAATTTACACTAGCTTTGAAAATGTTAGCCAGTGAGTTAGCATACGTAATAATTAAGATATTGGTCTACAACCAGGGGAAAGTCTCTAGTCCACCCAACCTTGGAAGCTCATTGGATGATTTGGGACCAGTATCTCTCACCCCAAACTCCTTGCAAACAAGAAAAAGGAGAAAGGAATATTATGAGTGTTTCAACTTCTGCAGGAAAGGCAAGAGGTCAGTTAAGGAAACATGTTCCACTCCTAATTTATTTTTCCTTGTGGGTTGGTTAATTTACTCCATTTTTTTTCCTCCATGAATACAAAAACTGTGTTTGTAGCATAGCACTTTTTAAAAAAGAGACAAATTTTCTCTTTTCGTGTTCTTTCCATTCCCTGTTCTGGGATAAAAAATTCATTAACGTCCTGGGCCAATGAGAAATGAATGGGTTCATGATCTCAGCGGCACCTAAGATTATGAAGAATTGCAAAGATCAAACTCCAGATTCAACTGTTTGTTCAGTCTATTGTTAAACAGAAAATATAGTCACGCATACAAAGATATATTTTTTTTACTTGTAAACTGGTCGCTGGAAGCAAAACCACAGAAAGCCCAGTTTCTTCAACTTCATGAATAAGGATGACCTACACCTCAGATTTCCAAGAAAGAAATCATTTCTTAGAAAAAGTGTGAGCTGCTACTTCAAAGGTGGGTATTATGGGTAGTTTGAATAGATGCCATATAAAATTTTTACATTATTTTTTTTTCTCATGCTGTATGAATGCAAAAAAAAATGCCATCAAACTTTCTGCTGCAGAGCTGGTTTTCAAAAATTGTACATTGTTGTTAAAGTTCTACATATAGCCAATAGAGTTTAATTTTCTATTTAAATTAAATGGGATGTAGTTCGTTTTGCTTTTCCTGAACTGCAGTGTGGGTGTCCAGTAGAGAACTGGTAGGATAGGAGGCCAAAGGCTAATTGCGAATAATATTTCTTTGATATCCCATCCAATACCTATAAGTGGAAAGCATAAAAGCATAAAGCCTACTGGGTTTCTCCTTCTTCCTGCCCACCATCACAAACTTAGTTCAATAAAAATAAATGTCTTTAATAGTATGGTTTTCTCTCTTAAAAGTTCTGCAAAACATTTGAAAGAAAGAAAGAAAGAAAGAAAGAAAGAAAGAAAGAAAGAAAGAAAGAAAGAAAGAAAGAAAGAAAGAAAGAAAGAAAGAAAGAAAGAAAGAAAGATGACTATGACTGTTTTAATACTTCAACAAATTTGGCATTGCCTGTTAGCACAAGGAGCTCATTAAAGCAACTGTGTCCTTTGCAAGAGCAGTGTGACTGTTTTAAAGAGCGGCCCACTTTTCTACGCATGCATGTCTGTGTATAGGCAACACTTCTGCTGGGACTGAAGTGAAGTACCTACACATTCACAGACAACTTGAGGCAGTTTTGCAGCAGCCAGACAGTTCTTGAAAAAGAGTTGCCTTGAAGTGTGAGATGGGCAATAGATGATAGATAGATAGATAGATAGATAGATAGATAGATAGATAGATAGATAGATAGATAGATAGATTCCGACAGGGGCATGACACTGCTTCACAGTGATTTACAGCTTTCTCTAAGTGGTTTACAGAGTCAGCATATTGCCCCTAACAATCTGGGTCCTCATTTTACTGATTTCGGAAGGGTGGAAGGCTGAGTCAACCTTGAGCTGGTGAAACTCGAACTGCCAAACTGCTGGCAGCCAAAATAGCCTGCGGTACTACATTCTAACCACTGTGATAGATAATAGATAGATAGATAGATAGATAGATAGATAGATAGATAGATAGATAGATAGATAGATAGATAGATAGATGACTATGACTGTTTTAATACTTCAACAAAAAAATCTTCTTTTATTATGCATGTTGTAAATATTGTTTTTTGCATGCCCATGTAATTCTAACTGATTTCCCAATATAATTTATCTTTTGTACTTTTAGTTTTTTGAGGATAGTATAATTATGTTTTTCCCCGAGCTTCCTCTCAAACTGAGCATGGTTTGAATATCTAAATTTCCAGAATCTCCTCAATTATGCATAATTTATTTATGTAGCATTTTATAGTGACAATTCTTTCTAGACAGGGATCTCATCACAACACACTGGGATTGATCATAATTCCTTGATTCCACAATCAAAAATCCATGCAGGTTTGCAAAAAATAAATAATGTGAGTCTTTTTTTCAAGCTTGGAAAGGCAACTCCACTTCTAGTGTATTTTGTTGTTTTACAGTATTGAAGTTGTGAAGATCAGTTGGTCAGGGTCTGTGAAGGAAGTTATATACAGTATTGGTTGCAATCAATTCCTAACTTGTAGAAAAGATATTATACAATTGCTACAGTAGCATTAGGAGTTCCAGGTTTCACTATACTCATGTGGAAGAATAAAATATCAAGTCTCCAAGTTTGGAAGATGAGACAGAAGGGGGATTGCTGTAGTTTCCAGGATGGAAAAAGACGAGCTATTGACAGTGGTCCTTTTAAGGCATCAGGATTATTTATAATTCAGGCTGGCGGCTAAACATTCAGTTTCTCTTCAGCACAATGAATTTACTTCCTACTCAACAGGAAACTAAACTTTGGTGCCAGTTATATTAAAAGTCCCTAGGCTATGGCCTCTTGCTGAAAATAAAATTAATATTCAAAAGATGGCCTTCAGAATAGACTCTACAACGCATTCATCAAGTGCACTGCTGCCATGAGAAAAATACCCTTCCTTGAATTGAGGTAGAAATAACCTCCAGAAGGCTTAGCGGAGCTGCTTCACAAGGATTTGACTCTGTTGTCTTCATGTGCCTATGCAAAGATTGTTGATGAACCAAAGAGATGATGCTTACATACTCAAACCAGGAAAATCTTCAAAGCAGCTACCCTGGACCTTCCACGTGATGTGGCTGCTTTAGTGCTTTAAGAAATGGCTCTTAGAGCCAGTGACTTCATAAAGCTCCTCTTTAAGACATTTAAGACATTTTACATTTAATTTTGTATCTGTTTTCTGCTTATTTATTATTTATTTAAAACATTGCATCTTATTTCAGGAACCATTAATATTTTGAGAATGTGTACTAAACGCATCTTGCCTGAAAAATGTTCTCATTTTTCCCAGGAGTAGATGAGTAGATTGGAGAGGAAATCTATATTATCCCACTATTCAGGTGGTCGGAAAGATAAGAGCTTTTAGTGACCCTCAGTCATTTTTCAGTTAGCAATTGGAATACATGTTAGTTACAAAGCAAGCTTAGATTCTATTGAGGAAATGAACCAGAATTCACTGATTGTGCCAGTGAATTAAAGGCAAAGTGATATCTTAAAAAGTAAGAACAACTTATGTTAACATATTAAATATACGGTATACCAGAGTAGAAATCTTATCCAGTCTCATTGCCATCCTATTCCCTAATCTGGCGTTTGGGTAGGCATAGCTTATTAGTTAGAAAAGTAAACCTCCACACCCCCCCCAAAAAAAAAGTTGTGTTCTGATTCAGGTCTAGGAAAGAGTTGAAAGAAATGCAAGCTTTTTAAAAATCATTATAGAAATCCCAGCTCTAATTATTATGGCCATTGCTGAATTGTAGAGATTGTGCTGTATTACCTTTGACAAAAACGAACTACAAGTTGTCCTCAGTTCACAACCATCTGTCTAGCAACCGTTTGAAGTTACACAAGCACTGAGAAAACCAGCCCTTGCACTTAACTATGGCCAGAATTGGTCATAAAATGAGGCATGAGTCACTTAACAACCGCCTTGTTTAACAATGGATATTCTGGCCCCAAGTGTGGTTGTAAGTCGAGGACTACCTGTACAACAGAGCCATTTCAGCTATACAGGTAGCTGGTTTTCTGTCTTGTTTTTCGACATGTTTCATAAACAGATGTAAGAGCCGTGGTGGCAGCACAGTGTTTAGAATGCAGTACTGCAGGCTAACTCACTGCTCACTCCAGGGGTCTGATTCTGGTTGGCTCAGCCTTCCATCTTTCCGAGGTCGGTAAAATGAGGACCCAGATTGTGGGGGACAATATGCTGACGTTGTAAACCACTTAGAAAGGGCTGTAAAGCACTGTGAAGTGGTATACAAATCTAAGTGCTATTTTCTGCTGTTCTGTAGCTTCTTCCGGTCCGTTGTTATTGGTGAATATGTTAGTAGAGCAAGAAGAGAGTTATAGGAGCCAGCTATTGAGCCAAGAGGGAACTTCCTTTAAATGGACTGTTTTATAAACCATGCCATTTTATATTTGTTTGCAATGTTCACATGTGTGTATGGTAAAACTAATCCCCCTAAAATCCAGCAATGTGTAAGTGTCCATTGGTTGGCTAACTAGTTCTTTTAATAGGCATGTATTGAGTCCCTACCTAACATGCCGCCTTTGGACACCAATATTCCTGCAGGTGCTTCATTGTCATCCAATAGCCTTCCTATCCCTTCTCCTTCTGGAATGTTAACATATTATTTTATTTTTTGTCTTTGAATGACACCGTAATCCCTTGCATAGGGGTGTAGTCAGGGCAACTGAATGGAGCTGAGTGTTTACTGGCCGGATGCCCTTCCTGTCACCAATGCGGAGTTTGCAGCAGATATATTCTCAATGTGCCCAGAGAGAGAAATATCTGCCTCTACCTAGGATTGAACTCACAGCCTCCTGATTATGAGGCAAGAGCTCCACCTCTAGGCCACTGCACCTCTCGTTAACATATTATTTTTATCTAAAACAAAAATCAAGCTGATATATTGCAAAACACCAAGCTGTAGGTACTTGTGGATTCCATATAGATCCTATAAAATTAAAACAAAAACAAAAACAAAAAAAAATGAGTTGGCAGCTGTACTCCAGAGTTATGTCCTTCTTTCTCCAAAAGAAATTAAAAAAATCAGAGAAATAAGGAAAATTTTAAGGAGCTGGAAAATATGGCAGGGTGTTTTTTTATGTTAACTATTTTCTTTGAGCACTTATAATGTGCTCTCCAAATATCTAACGTCCCTACTAGGCTTAAACCACTGGATCAAAGAGGGAAAAAGCCCTGTCTCAATGCATGTTGTTCCATAGTAGTTTTCTTGCCCTTGATTTTCAGCAGGGCTGGAATAATTGTGCAAAATTGTTCTGGCAGAGGGAACAAATTATTATTATTATTATTATTATTATTATCTGATTATTAGAAAGGGAACACAAAAGTGCAGGATATGAACATCATTCATTAAACAATAACTTTTAGCAGGCCCTATGAAATATTGTGTTCTATGTTCTGTTTTCAGACAGCATTTGAGAATGTATTTGCTTAAAATAATTTGTTTATATCAAAGACAAAATCTATATTATTGACAATTTGTCTATATTATAGACAAAGTCTATAGTATAACAAAGAACAAGTACTTTGTTTTACTTTAAATATCCATTTTCCAGGATCCTCAAGCATGGAGGGAAAAAATCTCCAGTTGCGGGAAATATGGTATCCATTTACTGAAACAAGAAATAAGAAGGAAAAAACTTCCAGACTTAAAAATGTTTTTAAAACCAAAAAGGAATTTTAAAAAATTTACAATACAAGTACGGTAGTTTTTTTCTCCTGGATCTAAGTGTTCATAGAGCAAAAATTTATCATCCTTTCCGGGTGCAAAGATAACTTCAGCCATAATAGCCAGAACATAGCTTTCTTTCAGTCTTTGCTGATTGATGCACACCAGCTGTGTGGGGATAATAGTGCAAAGGATGTATCTCAAAATGATGAACAGCCGCCAGGATATCCCCATTTAGGGCTGCTTCTGACATTCCAGTGAAGTGTCAGGAAAGGAAACGAGTGTCCTGTGTAAAGACAGCGGAAGTGGCAGAAATTGCCTCAAAAGGAGAATAAACTATAGAAATCCTGCCCCCTGGGATATATAATTGTCAGGAGGAGAAAGACGCTTTTTCCAATGTTGTTCTCATATTGCTTTATGAGAAGTCCTGAAATTGAAATTGATTTTCATTGGAAAGGCTGTAGTAGGGAATTTTTGAGAAAGATTATTGAATAAAAAACAAAGAAAAAACACAAGAGGTGTTATTTGTTTGTAAGACTGCCATTTCACTTTTCATACAAACTGATGTGCAGTTTCAAGCTGAAGTACAAGTCAAGAATAAATGGCATATTTTTCACATGCGTTAATATTTGTTTTATTGATTTTTAGACCAGCTGTCCTCTGAAGTACCTGGACAACCACCCAAAAATCTAATCATGAATTTTATTCATCTTCTATACAAATGCACATTATAAAAGATTGCATTAAAATTGAGTGAAGTTATTATGATGATGAGAAGATTATTATTATTTTAATTTTATTCAGTTTTTCACATTAAAAACAAAAATCTCTTTTTAGTGGACAACATATTTCCGGGTCATCACCTTTACATACAAATATGACAGCAATTATACATTCATATATGGATACTTAATTCTATTATTACCTTTTCCATTCCAAGTTTTCAGTAAGGAGAGAAACAAACACATTAATTCTAGCCTCTTTCATTAATCTCAATCAAAACATCTTTTTGTTTCATTTCAATTATTTCAAATATAATCCTTTAATATTTATTTTAAAAATAAAGGTAAACAATATGTGTTTGCCTAGTGATAATGATAATGATCATTATAATTATCATTAATTATAATCATTATAATTATCATTATAATTATCATTATAATTATAATTAAAAGTTACCAATGTCTCTCCTTGCTTTAATTGTCTATATTAACTTATTAATTTAGTTGGTTCTTTAGTCTGTCATATTCCCTTTCCATTACAGATTCTTTTTATAAATTCTAGATTAATACAAATTTTAACACTAAAAAAAAAAACAAGTATAGGTTTCCCCCCTTTTACTGTTTTGAGTGTGACACCTCAATGATTAAAATATTCCCTCATCTTGATTCCCAATAAACCATTATTTTTAAGAAGTTACAATAATAATCATTACATCTTTTCATTTAGATTACGCAGCATATTTTCCCCCCTTGATTTTTAATAAGAGTTATCAGTATCTATATTACCCTATTTTCTAAATATTTTTAATTGCAGAAATATTCTTATTACCCCTTGTCACCCTGCAGAATCCCCTTTTTAATTCATCAACCATTATCTCTGAAAAAACAATTTCTTTTCAACATTTTACTATTTCTGTATTTCTTTATTTCATGCGCCTGTTTCTTACTGCTTCTCCTCCCCCTCTTTTCCCCATATCTTTTCTCATTCCAGTTTATATCCCTCTCTTTCTTAATATCTTCCTTTCCCCTTTTCTGCTGGGTCTTTCTGTCTTCCCCGACTTCACAGATATTCCCCCTTTTGATTGCCTTCTTAAGTTTCAACTTTTTAACCTTCCTTCTTTCCCCACTTCTTTGTAGCGTTCTTTGTGTTAATTGTCTATTTAAGATGTCTTCTTCTTGAGTCCTCCTCCTCTGAAGCTCTTTCTTCTTGTTCTTCAATCGCCATTTCCATTTTTTCTAACACAGAACAAAGTGATTCGCCTCTTTCCTGTAGTAATTCTCTCATATTTTTAAGTTCCATTTTTAATTCCCGAAGAGATATCATCATAATACACTCTTGTATTTTATGATCGTTAAAGTCCACCAAAAAAACACTTTTACTTTCCTTCTTTCTTCTTTCAATTTTCTAAAGTTCTCAATTGTTCCAGCCCAGGGTCTATACCAAAAACATCAATCAATCCCACAGTCAGTCTTTCCTTGCTTTTTTCTTTATTCTAGTTCTGCTTTCACTTTCTAAGATTTCTTACTTTGTTTCAATATTTCTTTAATATTATATTCACACAAGTTCTTTCAGAAACAGGATGCTTTCCATTTTGTTTGAGCTCAAGTTTTTGTCAAAAGGTGGCACTCTCCATTATACAAAGTCTTCATCTTTTTCCCCTATATTTTTATTTAGGGTTTTTCAAACCTCAATATTCCAACATAGTCCAGTCTCCAATTTGTAAACTTTATTATTATTATTTTTTTGACAATCTTAAGTCCAGCTTTATTTTATGCCTGTTTATTGCCAAAATATTTTAGTCCAATTTAGTTAAATCTTTAGTTCCGGCTTCTTCCTTTCCCTGTTCAAAGCTCCGCTTAGCTGTCAGAAATATTTTCTTATTTTTTTTCCTGTCCCTTTGTAATTTCGCTGCTCAGTTTTCTTTTCTTAAAAATTCCATGTTACCTTAATCCCTGGGTACTTTTGTTTAGTTGCATCGCTCAATTGTCCTGGTTCAGATGTTATCCACCTCTTTCTTCCCTCCTGCACAAATCTTAATCCAGCTGAGTCCTCCTCTTCAGGTTGGCTATTTTAAACCACCGCTGCAGTCATCTTCAGGGGGAAAAAGACCAAGACCAGGGGGGGAGATGTGGCTCCCCTCAACCTGGCTTACGGCTTCCCCTTACTCCGCCACCCCTCCAAGGCAGTTTCAGCCCCTAATCGTAATAATCGGGGCTCTCCAACGAAAGAGCATGGACCATAGCCGCAGAGAGTCACGATCTATGGTCCGTCAGCGAGGAGGCTCTGCCTTCTTCCCCCATTGGAAGATTATTTTAAACCAACTGAAATAGGTATGGCTTCAAAGGCAGTGTGGACGACAGTCACCACAATGGATTAAGAAGCAAGTTCCACAGAGGCCCTATTATACAAGAAAATAAATATATAAATAAAATGCTATTCATTCTGATGTAAACCGTTCCCTACATTGATTGATTTCAAAATTAAGAGAGTTCCCTGGTCAACATATATCTTACTTCCAAGTGAAGGCTAAGAGATCATGGAAGGTGATCCCTGTTATGGATAGAATTTTCAGATGGCATGATGGATCCTTAAAAGAAGAAAATTCCCCTAAAAGAATTATTGCTATATTGCCAGTAAGGTTAATCCTCCTTGTCTGAACACTATAATCTGTCCACCTGTTTTGAGAATTTCTGTTCCCTGTTACTTAGGCCCCTTCTGTTTTAACCAGCTCTAGAGAAAAGCAATTAAATAACTGTGGTTATTTAATTCTAATTAATGCCCTCCATAAGATTCAGACATAGAATTCAATAATAAATTTTGTGACCCTGAAAAGGTTTGTGACAATGAATTTTCCAAGTTGTGTGGAAGCTTGAAAAAGATTTAAAAATTAGCTGAATGGCAAGATTAAAAGCACCTTCTTTCAAATCATTTTCAGACTATGCATTCTTAAAAAAAAAAGCATAAGATTTCCTTGGTTGAGAGAAAGATCCAGGAGAGAAAAACAAAGAAAGGAGTTTAAGGAGGGAGGGAAAGTGACAATGAAATAGAAGAGAAAGCAAAGCAAAAAAAAAAAAAAGGAATGTCATAGTCACTAGAGAAAGACAATGGTCAGCATGTTGATTCTGAATGAATATCTCTGTTGAGTGATAGTTTATTTTTCTTGCAAATCTTCCTTTCTACCCCCATGCTGACACACACTGGGGCTTGATTTCAGATGTGATAATAACAGAATAATACATCTTTCATTCATGTATTTGAGAAAGAAAATATTATTAATCTTTATTTCTGATTTCTGTATCTTTATTGGCTTTTTTCTTTGTGTGCCTTTCATTTATATTTTACCTTTTTGTCTTTCCTACTCTACTTTTTCAACTCTGCTTTAGACGCTTTTAAGCTGCTTCTGCTTTATCTTTTTAAGATAGTGAACTCCCTGACATTTGTTATATAAATCACTGTTCCAAGAGATGGCTAAAGCTGGATACGGGAGGCTTAACCTGGTGGACAAACATCTCCTTTTGGAATTACACATTCAGAATGGGAAACACATTTCACTTCTAAAAAGTGTTCTGTTCAATCATTTACTTGCCCTTAAATTAATTCCAGTGGGGATAACAGGATATTTAGTAGCTCTTCCCCCCCACCCCGCCCCCCAGTGTTTCTTACATATACTGAAATCCTGACAAATCAGAAGGAAAGAGAGTTGTTAGTCTTAGCTGAATGGAGACCTATCAAAAGAGCATTGCATATAATTTAGCCACGTTTGAGATAATTGGCAGTGTCTTTTGAAAAGGGCCTCAAAACCAGCTAGCTAGGGTATCAGAATTAATTTTCACCTCTTCATGCAGCTGCGAACACTAGCAGGGCGTAATGTGACTGTGAGTCATAAGAAAACTTTAGCCACAATTGTGCGTATTCAGTGAATAAAACAAAAAGAAGTTGGAGCTAGTTTTAATTGAGTTTCGGTGCCCTGTTTTCTCATGCAAATATTGAAGTGGTGGCTTTCCAGCGAAACGGCTTGAATCCTGCAGAAGAAATCAGCACCAAGGTAGTCCCCCTGTTTCTTTAGCCTTGCCTACACAATCTGTTTTTCTTAAGGGCTTGATTCTCCAGACTATTGAAAATCTGGTGGCCTGGTTGGAAAATCTGTATACGGTAATACAATATTCTTCTGTTGGGAAGAATTTCATGGCCTATGTAAATGAAATAAGACCAGTCCCCTATGGCATTGACAGGATGCTGAGAAGGAAGTAAGCTGTGTGTAAACGTGCTTGCAGTCTAGGTCATTCTCAACGAACCCTGCAGTTTTACCCTCCTGGTATAAGAATGTCTTCAGGTTTTTTTTTTCACTGACCCATTAAAAAGTATGATTGCAGCCCTAAGTGATTCCAGTTACATAGAGTTATTTTAATAATATACAAGCTTTAAGCCTTTGAATGTATATATTGCCAAAGTTAATGGTCTAAGGAACACACATCTCTGGTCAAACAGAAACCTGTATGTGAAATAGCATAGAGTAATCATTTTCTCATTCAACTTAGTGGATCAAAGCTTAGTGGTCAAATGCCTCGTGTGCATTCCCTTTAGTTTGCTCAGCAAATTTTGAACTTGCTTTTTCTTTGAAACACACCAATTGTGTTTATATCATGAGAGATCATAAGACTTTTTCAAGAAGACTATCATATTTAACCTTTATCATAACACTGAACTTACAGAAATAGGAATAAAACCTCTAAATTAAATTGGAACTTAAAAAAAATAAATCTGCTATTTAGTGTGCTGCTTGATTGGTATTTTGTGTGTGTGAAATTGTAAGAGTGAGAAAGGGGGAATCTCAGTTTCTACACTGTTTGATTTAAGATGTTTTCATTTATTTATTGAATCTTGTAATATCAATTCTTATGAAATGGGTAAAAATTGATGTTCTTTTTTTTAATCTGTTAAATTCTATTGGATTAGGCTAAGTAACAGCATAAATCTCTGAGTCAAATATTTTTTAAATTAAAACTAAAGTAAATTAGATGTTGCTTTGAATCTAGACAGTACTTTTGACTCCCATCCTAGCAGATCATACTTGGAAATGAGCTTGCTTTGGTTAACACTTTCTCCAGTTTTGATCACAGGAAAAGAGAGGGACCACTTGTCTCCGAGTATTTCTTTCCACCTGGTACATTCTGATAAAGTGGGTTGGCTCCAGGTCCCCTTTATTGAAAGTTGTCATCTTGTTTGAAAGGCTGCTGTCAGCCTTTCTAGATGGACCAGACATCAAACATGACCAGACAAGCTAATTCTACTTTATTGTGAGGCCACATCAACAGAATCTTGCAAGTCCGAAAGTACAGTGAAGGGTCCCATCTAAGGAGAGCTGAAGAAGCCCCTTGGATGAGAAGAGGAACATCTTCAAAGAAAAACAAGAAAGTCCCGTTGCCTCCTGAAAAATCACCTTCGGGACAACTGTGACCTGGATGACTGAGAATCTCCATAGACATTTAGCCATGCACTTTGAGACGAATACCCTTCGAACGGTACGAGAATATGAATGGATTTCCAGAAAAACAAATTGCAGACTACAGGACCATTTGCACTTCATTTTGAGATGCAGACAACACAGACTCATCCCCAACAGCCTGTATCTGTGTTCAACAGTGAAGGGACACAGGGTGGGAACATCCTGCAGAAAGCACAATCCCTTCAGCAGTTCCAAGAAGGCTCCATAACCCTTTGCACTACTCAGGTGACCCTGAGGACACAGACAAGCCTGCAAGTGGCCTCAACAACTCACTAAAACAATGCAAATGATTAGCTGTCTGCAAGGAATATAAATCCTTCCATTCCCCACCATCCAGTCAGATCTGAAGAAGCTTCTTGGATGAGAAGAAAAACGTCTTCAAAGAAAAACAAGAAATTCAGTTGCCTCCTGAAAAAGCATCTTTGGGACAATCATGACTGAGAATCTCCATAGACGGTCCCTTATAAACCTCTTGCCCCACTCAGTGACCATCTATGTTGTCTTTTATCTGACAATTCCTAGCCAGGGTCTCTGGGCCTAGTCTCCCAAGGTTACTTCTACATTATTACAACTGCATAGAAGCCATTGGAATTGGATGGTTAATAAATGTGGATAAATAATAATACAAATTCTCTTCCTCTTATTTTTATTTCAAGCTTTTGCCATCGCTCTCTGAAATAAACAAAAGCACTGCAAAGACAGTAAAAGAAAATGTTCCACAGCCTTTCATGTTGAACACATGAAAAAAACCCGAAACTGAAGATAGATGTTGGCAAAAGAATAATCATTAATCCTCTAATGCTATATGTAATCAAAAAGAAAATGGCTTTCTGCTCTATTTATTTTTGAAGAATGGAATAGTCATTTGGATATTTTTAATGGGATGACCAGCTTAAAAATGGTCAGTGCCTTCCTTTTGAAACCGTCTTCTGAAAGTTAACAAAATATTTTCCATTTATATAAATTAATTAAAAACTATCTTTTAAAAATCCTGAAGAAAGACTAGGTTGATCATTTGAATTAATTTAAATTAATTTCCTGTGTGATTCCTCTGAGGAAATGTTTGAAGATTATGTCCTACTTCTCAGTGTCTTCCCAGTACAGTATCCATTCAGGCTGCAAAGTTTCATAGTTCCATGGATAATGGCTCACTTTTATGATAACAACTCACCCCATGTCTCACAAGTACTGCTTTTTGTTGCAGAAAAAAAAAAATCTGAAATAATCTCTTGAGGCGTATTCAGACCATAAAACATCTGCCAGATTGACCATTTAATGATTAGGGCATATAATATAAAATGGATGGGTGCTTCTACAGCAGAAATGACATTTTGGCTCATAAGTGTGTCCCTAGTAGTCTCTGTAGAGAGATCTGTTCTTATTGTAACTGAGGTCTGAACATCCTACAATTTTTGAGGACAGAAACTGCTACCTATGAATTTGGCAATGGCGGAAGCAGTGGAAATTAAATATTAGAATTGCTTTAAGTAAAGCTCTTAATAAAATGAAAAAAGACAGGTTTTTTTCTACATAGGAGCACACATCTGTTAGTGTATTTTATGTAAGATATAAATATTATACTCCACTATGGTTGAGTTTCTATGCCACTAGGAAGCATTTAAACTAAGGAAGATAACTGGGATACCCCTCCTCAAAGTAGGACAAGAAGCAATGGATGGAAACTAATCAAGGAGAGAAGCAACTTCTAAATCTAAAGAAATTCCCTGACAGAACAATTAATCAGTGGAACAGAAGGTGTGAATGCTCCAACACTGGAAGTTTTTAAGAAGCGATTGTATAATCATTTGTCTGAAATGGTATAGAGTTTTCTGTCTAAGCAGGGGGTTGGACTAGAAGACCTCCAAGGTCCCTTCCAACTCCATTATTCTGTTAATTCTGAAGTTCTTTACCCTGCAAGTCTAGGAAGGAATGCTGTAATTATCTGTATTGTCATGTGGGTACATAGGCAGCATTTCTATTGGAGAGTCAGAAGAGCAAAACAACTACATGGACAGAGGTGCAGAGACCAGCTAGGAAAGTCATTGAAACATCCATGCAAAGCCTTCTGGAAATAGCCATGCAAAGCCTTCTGCTTCCAGATTTCAAGGAGGGTTGCATTATCCATGTGAACGTATTTTTAAAAATGAAGGCATTTTAATCATTGCCTCCTCCTGTGCAGTATGAAATAATGCCTTTTCTTTTTTTAATATATTTCTTATTAAAAGAAAATTTTATGCAAACTACAGAAACATAAAAGAAGTAAAAATAAAAAAACAAAGAATAAAAGAAAAATTGAATGATAACAAAAGAAGAAAAATATATAAAGAAGCAAATTTCTAATTTTGTAGCAGTTGCAAACTTAATAATTACCATTTCCACCCTCCCAAATTACATATCCTGGTTCCCTTCTTCCCATAAACAAACCTTTTTAATCAATATGTTCCAAAATCACCAATTCTGTTTTATCCATTTTTAGAGGGGGGAAAAGGCTATAAAGAGTTTTCCATCTGTTATAAAAGGAATTGGTGTTCCCTCTTTAATTAAACAAGACAATTTAGCCATTTCTGCAAACTATCTTCAAATTCTGTTCTTCTACTACATAGGTATTTCTGTATTCTTCCATCTTTGAGTCAATAATTAGCCTCACTGAAGTTGCCGTATATAAAGGTAGGCTTCAACTTACGGCCACAATTGAGCCCAATATTTGTGCTGCTAAGTGAGAAATTTGTTGTGAGTTTTGCCCCATTTTATGACTTTTCTGACCACATTTATTAAGTGAATCACTGCAGTTCTTAAATTAGTAACCTAGTTGTTAAGTGAATCTGATTTCCCTGTTGACTTAGCTTGTCAGAAGGTAGCGGAAGATGATCACATGACTCCAGGACACTGCAACCATCATAAATGTGAGTTAGTTGTCAAGCATTCAAACTTAAATCACGTGACTATGGGGATGTTGCAATGGTCATAAAGGGTGAAAAAAAAGTCACTTTTTTCAGTGCTGTTGTAAGTGAACTGTTGTAAGTCGAGGACTACCGGTAATTATTTTTCAACCTTTCTAGTTGACAGTCCATAAGGCAAGAAATCCTAAGAAATTATGCTTCTTCCCTTGTTACTGAAATCTGCCTACATTGCCTGCTTGTCCTAAAGGTGCTTTTTTTCAAGAGGCAACTGGATTTTCTAATTTTTATTTATTTATTTTATTTGTCAATCGTTTACAAGATAATTGGTATAAGTATAAACATGAGTAAGAATACAGGAAATAGGTATGAATAAATGGGGACAATAGGACAGGGACTGTAGGCACGATGGTGCACTTATGAACGCCCCTTACAGACCTCTTGGGAATGGGGTGAGGTCAATAGTGGATAGTTTGAGGTTAAAGGAGTGGGGGTTTCTTTGAAGACATTTCACTTCTCATCCAAGAAGTTTCTTCAGCTCTGACCAGGTGGTGGGGAATGGAAGGATTTATACTCCTTGCAGACAGCTGGTCATTTGCATTCTTTTAGCGGGTCGTTAAGGTCACTTGGAGTTAAGGTCACTTGTGTCATCAGGATCATCTGAGTGGTGCAAATTGGTGGGGAGCCTTCTTGGACCTGTTGAAAGGGCCTGTGTTATAGATTGGAGATCGATGAAGTTGTACCCCTCTCCTTCTGTTGAGAGAGGGCTGTTCTATTTTGACATAGATGGCCTCTTTGACCCCTCTTTCAAACAAGTGATCCCCTCTGTCCAAAATATGGACATTGTTGTCTTCAAAATTGTGTCTTTTAAATGTTTCTTTTCAATGCAGATGGGCTGCTGAATCTAGTCCTGATGTGTTTGTTTCCTATGTTGTGCCATGCATTTATGAAGTGGTTGTTTCGTTTCCCCAATGTATAGTATAGATCTGCACATGGCTCACTATGTTGTACTGCATATACCACTTTGCTCAGTTTCTGTCTGGGTGTTTTATCCTTGGGGCGGACAAGCTTCTGCCTTGGTGCATTCTTGGGTTTGAAGTGTGTATGTATGTTATATTGGCTGAAGATCCTCCTGAGCTTTTCCGATATGCCTGCAATGTCCAGAATGACAACGTTGCTTCATTTATTGTCCTCGTCATTGTCTGTTACAGAGGAGCTCCTGTAGGGACTTTTCTTGAGATTGGATGAAGGCCCACTTGGGATAGCCAAACATTCTGAGGGATTCCTTGATGTGTTTATGTTCTTTTTCTTTCCCATCTTTGCTGGTAGGCAGGCCTTCAGCTCGGTGCTGTAAGGTTCTGATGACTCCTGTTCCTCCCATGTCTTCTCCATAGATGTGGTGCCTGCTTGGTTTTGCAGGACAGCCTGATGACCTCCATGTCCCAGGTGACCCTACTCTTGGCATACACTCCTCTAGTATTCTTCACTCATCACTCCTAGGAACCATAGTGAAGCAGATTAGTAGGACATGGGGTGCAGTTTGAAAGACTTTATTTGGTACATGTGTATTTATTTCTTTGATAATCCATCTCAGGGGTCTGTCCATAAAAACATGCCAATGTCAAGCCTGAACTTGGTTAGCTGGTAGATTGGTTTATACCTGGTTTATTCATATGAATTCAGTTTGACACACTTGGGAGCTGAAAGTGGGGGAGAGCTGAGGTGGATGGAGCTCCAGCCAAAACAACATAGCTGGACAATGAGTCAGCAGCATTCCAGCGGCTGCCTGGCCAGAGGAAGGAGGAGCAAAGTTGCCAGGAAACCGTTTCACATCCAATGTGACATATTGTTTTGGAAAATTGAGAAAATTTTAGTTATAGTGACATGGAAAGTCAGGAAACTTTCAGTACTGGCTTTCCACTAGTTAGTGCCAAGATGGTGTACCTTAATAAATTTGTACTTTGAGGAATTGAAATGCCTTGGAGTTCGTTTTATGATGGCTGCATTACTTGGAACCTGAGAGCCAAGGCCCATCTGCAGTATGCAGGCAGCATGCAAAACCACGTCTCCTCTGGTCTGTGGAAAAACTTTCCTCCATTCCTCCATGCCCAAAAAGTTGGTGGCCCCTCATCTACCTCAAATAAGGAGTTGTATTTTCTAAACAATTTTAAAATATGAGAAACTTTTTCAACCAAAGAGCAGTTTTTGAGATTTTTCCCTTCCCTGTTCAGTTGTAGCTCTTCTCTGCTAAACAATTAATTGCTCAGTTGACAGAAACATTACAAGGAAGGAACCTGTTAATTATAAAGTTGGTTGATGTCACTGGCACCAAACATTTATCTGCAATTGAGATGGGAGCGTTGTTCTTCAGTGGGAGGTTGTGAAAACAGGGATCGTGTAATTGTTTAAGGGCCTATGCAAACATCTCCCTATAAGAAATATGGATGCCTCGATCCTCAGAGGGTCCCTCTTCAATTCTTTTCAAGAGACAGGTACAAAATGTGGCAATACTTTCTGTGGGATCCAACCCGTAGGATGTCTGGAAGCCTGTATATCTGCTCTCTTTTTTTCAGAGTTGCTTTTGGCTCAGGAGATGAGTGATTACAACAATAATAGTACATTTGTTTTTACAAACAGCTGTTAAGATAAAAATTGAAACTATGACAAATGTCTAATTACCCTGCCACAATAGCTATGTAAGCCTGCCAAATGTAATTCTGATTAAGGTTCCCCTGAGAGAAAGCGCTAAAGTACAAGTTGACATTAAGTAGGGAATGGGAAGTTATAGAAACAATTTCAGTGCCAATTACCTAATCAACTTGGGCTGGAATAAATTCTCAAAGCCTCGGCGCCAGAGAACAATGCCAGGCAATTTGTATATATCTTCTTTCATTCAGAATGCTCCTGGATCCATCTCCAGCAGGAGCATAGGAAGCTTATTGGTAATGGGTCTGATAGTTTGTCTACCTACTGTAGGATGACCGCTCCAGGATTTGCAGGTCCATTATGACTCCCCTCCTTAGCAGCTCAAGCCCTTTTTCATTTGCCACTAAATTGTTTATTTCCAAATGTCTTATGGGAGGACAAATTGGTTTGACTTTGCTTAATGTGTATCGGGGAAGGAGTGACCAAATACATAGAAATACAAGCCACAGTTCCATGCAGAATAACTGAACATAGTAACTGGGAAGTTCCAAAAGTCATTAACAAATTGGAATGTGGAAGAAGAAGAAAATAGTCAAATATAGCAGAAATAGAAGCAAGTTAACTGTATTAGGCACAAAGGAAATCAAATTTGAAACCTCACACTTTGCCTCATAGGTGCTTTGTTGCACTTGGGTTTTATCAGTTATCAATCTGATAACAGTTATCAGCTGTTTGGCAAAACTCTGATGAAATTGTGTGAGCTAGAAATCTAGTGAATAAATAAAAGCGAGTAAACTCTGAATTTTCAGGCAGCCCAGCGGCCAAATTGTCAGTAACTATAAGGATAATACACTGCTCAAAAAAATAAAGGGAACACTTAAACAACACAATGTAACTCCAAGTCAATCACACTTCTGTGAAATCAAACTGTCCACTTAGGTAGCAACACTGATTGACAATCAATTTCACATGCTGTTGTGCAAATGGAATAGACAACAGGTGGAAAGCATAGGCAGTTAGCAAGACATCCCCAATAAAGGAGTGGTTCTGCAGGTGGTGACCACAGACCACTTCTCAGTTCCTATGCTTTCTAGCTGATGGTTTGGTCACTTTTGAATGCTGGTGGTGCTTTCACTCTAGTGGTAGATGAGACGGAGTCTACAACCCACACAAGTGGCTCTGGTAGTGCAGCTCATCGAGGATGGCACATCAATGCGAGCTGTGGCAAGAAGGTTTGCTGTGTCTGTCAGCGTAGTGTCCAGAGCATGGAGGCGCTACCAGGAGACAGGCCAGTACATCAGGAGACGTGGAGGAGGCCGTAGGAGGGCAACAACCCAGCATCAGGACCGCTACCTTCACCTTTGTGCAAGGAGGGACAGGAGGAGCACTGCCAGAGCCCTGCAAAATGACCTCCAGCGGGCCACAAATATGCATGTTGCTGCTCAAAAGGTCAGAAACAGACTCCATGAGAGTAGTATGAGGGCCCGACATCCACAGGTGGGGGTTGTGCTTACAGCCCAACACCGTGCAGGACATTTGACATTTACCAGTGAACACCAAGATTGGCAAATTCGCCACTGGTGCCCTGTGCTCTTCACAGATGAAAGCAGGTTCACACTGAGCACATGTGACAGACGTGACAGGGTCTGGAGACGCCATGGAGAACGTTCTGCTGCCTGCAACATCCTCCAGCATGACTGGTTTGGCAGTGGGTCAGTAATGGTATGGGGTGGCATTTCTTTAGGGAGCCGTACAGCCCTCCATGTGCTCACCAAAGGTAGCCTGACTGCCATTAGGTACCGAGATGAGATCCTCAGACCCCCTGTGAGACCATATGCTGGTGCAATTGGCCCTGGGTTCCTCCTAAGGCAAGACAATGCTAGACCTCATGTGGCTGGAGTGTGTCAGCAGTTCCTGCAAGACAAAGGCATTGATGCTATGGACTGGCCCGCCCGTTCCCCAGACCTGAATCCAATTGAGCACATCTGGGACATCATGTCTCGCTCCATCCACCAACGCCACGCTGCACCACAGACTGTCCAGGAGTTGGGGGATGCTTTAGTACAGGTGTGGGAGGAGATCCCTCAGGAGACCATCTGCCACCTCATCAGGAGCATGCCCAACGCGTTGTAGGGAGGTCATACAGGCACGTGGAGGCCATACACACTACTGAGCCTCATTTTGACTTGTTTTAAGGACATTACATCAAAGTTGGATCAGCCTGTAGTGTTTTTTCCACTTTAATTTTGAGTGTAACTCCAAATCCAGACTTCCATGGGTTGCTAAATTTGATTTCCACTGATAATTTTTGTGTGATTTTGTTGTCAGCACATTCAACTATGTAATGAACAAAGTATTTAATAAGAATATTTCATTCATTCAGATCTAGGATGTTTTATTTTTGTGTTCCCTTTATTTTTTTGAGCAGTGTATATTTGTTACTTTATTACATGGTGTTTTACCAATTCTGTTAATTTTTTGGTCTTGGGGAAGATCTATAAAGTCAGGCATGATTGCCATGGGGGAGGGGAAGAAAAAGAAAGGTGGAAAAAGTTCAAATTACAACCATTTTTTTTGGCTTGGTAATTATTTAGTCAATGAAATTTCTACTATCCTTTATCTGTTTATAAGAAGCTGATTCATATGGCCGACCTCCTTCTGTTTCCTTCTGTTCTTCTTTTGAATTAGTGTCATTTATTATGGTTGATATATTAGTTCTATAAATTACATGGATGATAGTTTACATAAAATAGTTTTTGATGCATTGGGTGTAGTATAAACTGTCTCCTAGCACTGAATGGGCAACATTTCCTTTCGGTAGAAGCTGGTACTGAATGTTGTCTTCTTACTGCCCGCCTAGAGTTCACCTTTGAAGAGAATGCATCAATAGAAATTGGCTTATTACCATACTGGCTGTCAAAACTTTTCAAAGCATGCTTCTCAATGGGAAACAGGGTCCTTCAGGCATTGTCCGCCTCTCTGCCTGCAGGAAAAGATTAATTCCTTAAAATTGTATCCTGACAATCCCCTTTCCCCTTTAATAGTACCAATGGGACTTAATTGGGCTGCCACAAAAATTGTCGAAAAAAGCTTCAGAGTCTTGTCAACTCAGACGTTGGGAAAGAATGATGGTGACTAATGAAAGCGGCACAGCACGGCATGGGATTCGGCAACTTGCCACTTTTCCATGCGCCACCATTAAGAAAGTAGGGAAAGCATGCGCAAAATTCCTTCCAAGCCTTTTAATAAGTAAGTTTACTCTGGTCGTGTGGCCAGGAGGAAGGCAGGAAAGAAGAAAAAAGAAAGCAGGCTTAGCATGGAAGGGTCAGCAACATTCTGTGCCATGGTCCAGTTAATTCCCCGTAGGAGATGCATTGGGGAAAATTTTGTCAATTTTTTTTCTCTATACCCGCTGTTCAGATCCAGCCCATTTTCAGGGTTGACTTTTCCCTCTGTTAGTTTTTCTTCTCACTTCAGATTTGATCCACTTCTGTCCTGTTTTTAAATATCCTGAAGACAGATAAACAGAACGCTAACTCCCTTGCATAAGTTCTTTCCTACGTTCTGTTGGGTTAGAATAACAAATTAAGAAGAGCATGTAGAATACAACTTCTGGAATTATTCCTGGTCTCCTTATTACTGGTGGCTATAGGAGGTTGCTATATTTTTTGCTGTATAATGAAATCATCTGGATTTTTTTTCCTCAAGGACTAATCATCATGTGTTGCCTTTGGTGTCTCTGTATATAAATGACTTCAAATATTTAAACAAGGCAGGTACATCTCTTGTTACTTATCTACAGTTATGTAGACTACCACTGGCAAGTTCCTACGTGCCTTATAAGAATTCCATAAATATCCATTTTTAAAAATATGATAAATTCAACCATCCATTGCTGGTAACAGGTAATAGCAATGATATATAGTTAAAACCTTATGAAAGAGCTGTCTTTTAACATTTCCGTAGTTGTTACCAGTAAAATATTTACTTTCAGCCACGTTTTAACTCCAGATGGCTTGACATTTTCCTGATAAATATTTATTTACCTAGTTTGCTGGTTTGCAAGTATGATTAGCAAATATATATGTATTTAGATGGCGATATGCAGTATCCATTTATTACATATAAGCTATCTATAGTACAGTCATCTACATTCTTAGCATATATCTTGGCAGTGTGTGTGTGTGTTTGTGTTTCTCTTCTATTGTCATATTGCTTCTATGTATATTTATGCATATGTGCTATTTCCTAGGACATGCTGAGTAAATAGGTTTTAGAATGGATCCCTTGTCAGAATTCTGAATCTGTACCCAATTCTCCCATACAGATGCATTGGATTCCTTTTCTGGAATGCTTTTCTCTCTAGCTCAACCTCTCATCTGGTCTACTTTTGAACCTGATCTTATTTGGGTCAGAGGGTCCCACCACATCAAATTTACTTCTGTTGTGTTTGGATAAATTCCTTTTACATTTTTTTTCAATATTCTGTTCAGAAGAATTAAAAAATGGACTCCTAATCTAGAATCGCTTTATATTATTAATTATCTGTAGATTTTATTTTATTTATTGTGTCGCAAATAAAGAAACTTTTTCTAACGTCTCCAGAGATATGGTCGAAATTCCATAATTTCCCAGCCAGGCTCCATTTGTTTATATTGTAAGATTTGTTTATTGTTGAATCCTTCTAGTTTCTATAGAGCTGCAGAAAACATACAGAAATTAAGCTAGAGAAGGATGACTTAGAATACGGTGTGAGAGCAAAATGAGTAAACTTAGTAGTTGGGAAAGAATACTTAATAACTAAAAATAAGTGACAGCTAGTTGGGATTCCACATCTAGTATTTTGTGTTGTTCTTCCTTTGCTTCAACCTTTTTGAGCATGTGCTGTTATTTAGAACTTGAGGAAGGAAAAGTACCAATGCCAATATCTGCCATAAATTACTTTCTTTTAACCATCGCTCTCATATTTGAAAATTGCTTGGGAGAATCAGAAAATGTGTTGACATTCTGCAAAATTGTTTGCTTGCATTTTAATTGTCTTAATCCATTATGTTTCTCTACTCTTGTATGCATCCTATATAGACTTATAGAGTATGCATAAACATATTAGCCTTCCCAAATCTGGTGCCTGCCACACATGTCAGAACTCCCAGAATCCCAGATAAGGAGATTTTTTTTCTTGTCTTTCTCAGTCATGCAATTATAGTCTGAGTGTAAAGCACTCAGAATAGTAAAACAGTGTTTTTCTTAAAACAAAGTTTTTCTTAAAATTCACTCAGCAGTGCATAATGAAACTATGCAATTTGTTTCCACAAATTATAGCAATGGATATATATCAGACAAACACAATACACAAGCCTGATGATGGCAGATGAGATTCTGCCGAAACGTTGCTACAACTTTAAAAACACAACTATAATAACGTGGGAAAATACCCGAACAAAGCTGAATACCATACATACATACATACATACATACATACATACATACATACATACATACATATTAAAATCCTTTTTAATGCTAAAACTTGGGGGATTCTGATTGAGGTTATAATTCAGCAAGTAGGGCATCTCTCACTTATATTTTCCCGTGTTAAAATTGCAGGATTGTATTTTGCTTCTAAAACCACAGCAGAAAGGAGAAAAAAAGGTTCCAGCCCTCTTATCTTCTAGCCTAGACATGGTATCCATTCCTAAGCTTTTATATAAGTAAGAATAAACCAATCTTATAACTACAGTACATGTGATATGTTATAGGCAAAATGTAATTAGAATTTCAGATGGCTGTAACTTGTAGTTTGTCTTTGAAAAGATTCATGGTCAATGAATTCATCATTCGCTATGAACCCTGCTAACTATTTCCAGAATCCATGGTGGCTCTTTTAATGCCAGTTGTTGAAAAACACTATTAGAATAGGATAGTTGTTGTTGTGGGTGCTTGTAACCTTCCAAGAGGCATCTAGTCCAACATAGGCTATAATGTTATCCTAGATAAAGTTTTCACTTTGCTTGCACTCTAACCTTTTATCTTAGCTTGTGAGGGCAAAATTATTATTATAAAGTAGAGGCCAAGGTTAAATTCCCAACCAGCTCTGATGTTTAGTGCCTCTCAGCCTAATGTAATAATAAAATTGGGGATGGTATGGAGAAAATTGTATTTCTCTTTTTGAAGAAAAATATGTTACATGTTTTCAATACTCCGACATTTATTTTAAAGAATTGCTAGGAATCCAAATTGGTGAGTTCCTCCCTGTCAAATTTAGTTTAGTCTTTGGAAAATATTATGATCTTAATAGTATAGTTGATCTCTGCAATTGGAAGGTCAAAATTCTGTAGTTTATAGTTTAGAGGAGACTTCTATAATTTTGGCATATTTTTCTTCTGGTAATAATTACATTATGTCTAGGAGATATGGCTTTTCAAAACAACCAACTCTTGCAGTTGTTCAGGGTGGAATGGATTTTTAGCTTCTGAGAATGTTCTTTCTCAGGCAGTTGAATACTGTACCTGCAATGTATTAAGACATGAGTTGGAATTTAATAATAAATAAACCAGACCTGAACTAATTTATATTTCCCAAACAAATACTTGAACTAGCAAGTCCTTTGCTTTTCACATGCCTCTCTGAATTTGGCAAAGCAATTCTCTGTCCTTAAAAATGTTTACATTAGATACAATTGAATTTAAAAAACGGCATACGGTGGTCTGATCAAAAGGAAAGCCACTGCAATTAAGTATCTTGATATGGTTGTCATATTGATTGAGGTCATTAGAAATGTAAGAGAGATACAGCCATGTTATTTATTCTGCTAACTTCCATTTGTGTCACAATTTGAGATATTTGTGATAAGTGGAATTCGTCTGCAACCATTAAAGACAGCCCATAGAGCCCAAAGACACAAAATAAATGTAAGGTTTCGTTTTCCTACCTTGTCACTGGACAATATTGTGCAACTTTTTAAAAAAAATCTGGGACCTGAAATTAAAGTGTTTGACTTGGTAGGAAAGTATAGCATCATTCTTTGGCCTTTTATCTTGAACATTACAAATTTTGCCATTTGTCTTGCCTTTGTAGGATTGAGAGGGAAGCTATTTTTTTAAAAAAAATAGGTATATTGCTTTAAAAATGGTAATGGTAACCTGTAATAAATAAATGTTACTTTCAAAGAAGGAAAGCTCACAAAGGCTTTGTATGTCTTAAGAAAAGCTTACAAGGAAGCAAGATATCAAATTAACACATTTTGGGCTAAAGACATTAAAATATATAATTTTAATTCCTGTTGCAACCAAAAATGAATATAATAAGACCATCTATTTAAATCACAGTTTCCCATAATATATTCCATTTTCTATTTAATGGACTTGTGGGCAGGAGACAGGGACATCATAATTTGTTTTTGCCAAAGAAGGCACTGGTACATATATCAGAGGAGAACTGGATTCAGGCAATTGTTTTCTTCACTTGAGGTGAAGAAGACCTTAAAGGCTAGTTTTTTGGAGTCTGAATAATGGTGGAAAAATGGTAGGGAGGGCTTATCACAATCAATGCCATTTTTACAAAAGACATTTTACAATCATTGTTTCAATTTCAAATATCGGCCAAATAATGTTAAGTTGAATCGTGTAAAGAATATTCTAGTGTAAGTATCCCTCTGAGGCATCCTTGGTGCTCTCTGAGCTTGTCTAGCACTGATGATGTTACCTAGTTTGGGTAATGAAATGTCTGCAAGAAAGCAGTCAAGCTCAGAGAGCACCAAGGATCATTTCAATCCTGAGCTACAAACATTCTCTGTTATTGATAAGTATCCTTCTATCCTTGGAAATACTACACTTATACTTTTCAGTTAGAGGAAAAAATCAGGCCTCTCTTTTTCTCCCTTGGAAGATGCTTTCCTCTCATCTCCTTACACATTTCCCAGATGTACTAATGTGTTTAGCGTAACATATCTTTCTGCTGATAGAGGCACATCTTTATCTTAAAAACAAGCAAGCAAAAGGATGGCTGCTGAGTATTTTTATTTATTTATCACTCCTCCCCAAGCACAGTAGCCAGTGTAAGCTTCCAGTAACATAAAGAACATATGCAGTCATAAATATGTTCTTAAACAGCTCAACTCTTCCATTAGCTAAAAGTAAAGCTCACAAAACGAACTCTATAGAATAAAAATGCTAACTTTTATATCATTCATCTATTTTCTACTAAAAAAACAAGCAAGCAGACAAATAAAACAACTGTATCCGTGCATTTCAAATGAAAAAAGACCTGAACCACTTGATCTCCATTAAGATATCCCATACAAAATAGATACACTCTGTCTATTTCCCCTTATTTCTAAGAAGTCCACCTTCATTTCTGAGGTCCCAAAGGTGCTTTTTCAGAACTGGTCTTTGTTTTTCCTTGAAGACATTTTACTTTTCATCCAAGAAGCTTCTTCAGAACTTCTTCAGAAGGAAGGCCCACAGAAGACTTGGTATACCTTAACAAAAGCTTGCAAGGATGCAAGGTATCAAATTAGCACCAAGAAGCTGCTTGGATGGGAAGCAAAATGTCTTCAAGAAAAAAGTCAAGTTGCCTTTTGAAAAAGCACCAACCATGACTGAGGATTTCCATAGTCATTCATTCTTAAATCCCTCTTAGTTTTTGGTTTTTTTTTACATTTAGGAGGTTACTTGCAAGCTTTCTAGAAGTATCTACATGTAAAAAAAATCTTATAGTCGTGAGATTTAGAAT
Organism: Notechis scutatus; assembly: GCF_049901735.1. Classification (NCBI taxonomy): domain Eukaryota; kingdom Metazoa; phylum Chordata; class Lepidosauria; order Squamata; family Elapidae; genus Notechis; species Notechis scutatus. The sequence continues at coordinate 21,915,784 of NC_142013.1, read as the reverse complement.
TATGTTTCAACCTTTAAAACATTTATCTTCTTCCAAATTCTTCTAGACATAGAGTTTGTGCACAGCACACTCGGCCAATCTAAACACTATAACCTAAGTTTCCTTCTCTAACAGTTTTCTCAGTTATCTGCAGAGTGTATCACTTTTAGTTCTGAGGTGCACCATTCCACATTTGCTTATATTTAATTACTCATTATTAGGAGAATTTCTTTGTAATTTCCTTTATTGACATTATTTCTTTAAATATTGCTACAGTATTTTGTAAAATCAGGAATCCTGCTGACTTTCAACTCTAGATACTGTTTCTTATCATTAAAAATGTGAGGGCCCAAGAATGTTATTTGAAAACCCTATTTTCATGCCTTCATTATAAAAACTATCCATATATTCTCATTTTTCCTTTCAGTTCTTTAATTATCATTCTTATCCCTAAGGAAGATGACATTTTATTACATGACCTTCCTCATTTGAAATTCCCAGTTCCATTCTGAACAGGCCAATGGCAGAGTTCTTTTTAAACTTTATAGCACTTATGGCAGTTGTCCAGTCCTTGGAGAGAACCAGATAAGAAAATGCTATGTTTTCTCAATTATTGTGAGCATCAAATTGGGGAAAGTTGGCTTAAACTTGTAAATCTGTTTAATTTTCATGTTATCAAAGAATAGTTTCCCACAGTGCTTTGTTTGTAGATTTAATTACTTGGGAAATTCTATCATTAGTCTTCATGTGCTAACTTTTATCTTTGGGAAAGCTTTTATTCAAAAGACTAAGCATTAGGAAAGTTTGACTGAAAAGGAAATTTAACTAATTTAGTCTAAGTATCTTTGGACAAAAGATTCTCATAGAGGAGATTGTTAAATCTTTTTACTTGAAAGATTACAGCATTGATTTACTTTACCATAGTATTAAAATAAATTGCTTACCTGTGAATAATCTCATTGAAACATAGATGATGTTGAGTTTCATCCATGTTAAATTCTAAGACTGATATTCTTCTGATAAATGTAAAATACTGCCAAAACTACAGTCTGTTTTCATTCCTGATTGCAGCTCATAAAGTAAAAAATTTAGACGGGGTCTCCACCAAATAGGGATTTAAAACTCTGGAGTAATTCACCAATGTGCCCCAGATAAGAAGAAACTCTTCTAATTTGTAAAGAGATTGGTCAATGTTGTCACCTTGTATATATCTATAACTAGATTTATGTCTGCATTTATTTGATTTATATTTTGCCTTTATTTTGTACAACTCAGGGCAACATAAATCTATTTCTTTATCTCTGTATAATTATAACTTTGCAGCTATGAGTTCTAAAAAGATATGGAGGAGGAAGAATAAAGCAAAGGACTGCTGCAAGCAGTAGGAGTAATATTAGCAGCTTTGAAAAGTTTGTAGATTACAAATGGATCTATAAATTGCGTTATTAATCCAAATCATTGAATTATAGTCTCTTTTTGCATGCCAAATTCAACTATTCAATGATTTGAAGGATTCAGTGGCTCCTTTCAGCAGTCTGTCCTCTGATTATCAGGTATCACATGCTTGATCAATGTAGCTTATTAGTAGAACCTATTAGTAAAGGGATAGGGATGGCCTTGAAGAACAGGAGAATGAACTGCTGTCAGACACTGTAAGTGGGACTGAGCTTGGGCCAAGAAAAGAACTTGAGAAAGCATTCCAGATAAACTTCTCCCTAGTTCACATGAAGATAAAGGGAGAGAGAAGGAAGTGCATTCATATTCACAAAATAGTGTTACTACAGTTGTTATAATAAAATAGCTCTGACCCATATGGCATTGGTTTGGTCTGGTCTACCTTGCTGAGCTGACACTTGCTTAGTGGGAGAACCTATACTTTGTAAATTGAAAGTCATTTTAAAAAATAAAATCTTTTCTTTTTATTCTGGATCTGATTGAAAGGTCCCTCCAGCCAATGTTCTAGTCTCATAATGGTCAGCCAAGAGAAACTCACATGCAGGACACAAATGCACAATACCATCTCGCTAAAGTTGGTCAAAGCTAATATTCCTATTAATAGAGGTAACACATAGCTGTCATAGATAGGCAATAGTAAAAATTCCATTCTCCAAGACTCCCTTTTAAAATCATTCTCCTCTCCCTTTTAAAAGCAATTCAACTTAGTAGACATCAATGCATCTTGTGGGTATTGGTTCACAAATAGTTATGCACTAGCTGAAAGAGCACCTCCATTTCTTTTGAAACCAATTGTATCATTTTTCTAGATTCCTCAGTCTGGTATTTCTGGGTTTTGTTTTGTTTTTGGGAAGCTCTAGTAGCAAATGATGAGAAATACTTTTGACAGAGATTCTGGGGAGACATTGATACAGAAGACAATATTGAACTAAGCAATTGAAAGTGTCTAAAACAGTTTCCTATGTTCTTTCTTCTTGAGTCCAGTTGCATTGTACAGACAACATAAAGACAAGAAGCTTAAAACAGGTAAAGCCTAATTTCTTCAGAGAGATCTGTGTGCACTATCCCCTCCAGACACATGATAGTTGGCAGTAGTTCCAGAAGCTCTGCAGAGCACTTGAATAGGAAATGTGTATGAACTATATTTGTGAATAAGGACAAAACTCTTTCAATATAGCAATTTCAATACTAGTCTTATACCTTTTCCCAATCCAATGCCCTCTAATTTCTTGACCTTCAATCCCTGTAATCTGCCAGCTACTTAAAGATGGAATTATGAAAGTTGATATCTCAACACATCTAGAGAGAGCTATCATATGGTATAAGAATTGGAAAAAATGTTTTTGGGTAATCAAAACGTTTTTAGCCTATTATTCTTGATGAGTCTTCCATCCACAGTGGATTTGAAGGAAGGAAGGATTTGGCATGTACTCTAACATCTGAAGTATTGGAGCAGGAAATTTTCCAGTGATTGCCTTTTTTTTTTTTTTCATCTGCAGTTCTCCCTTTAAAAGTCACACATAGTTTGGAAACTGACAGACTTTTTTCTTCTTCTTCCCCTAGGGTGTCTCCTCTGCAGAAGTCAGAAATAGTAGACATGGTAAAGAAACATGTGAATGCCATCACTCTGGCCATTGGGGATGGTGCCAACGATGTTGGAATGATCCAGACGGCTCATGTTGGAGTGGGGATCAGTGGCAATGAAGGCATGCAGGCAACCAACTCTTCTGATTATGCAATAGCACAGGTTAGATGCCTACAAAGAAACAGCTGCCATATCCTGTTGAAAGGGTGTTGGTTGCGTAGACAGCATAAATACTTCACTGCTGATCTAGAGGCCAAGCAAATGTCCTTTTTTTCCTCCTTTCCTTTGAGGATGCTGACTTAATGCAGAGAACTTGTAAATGTGTGCAATACCTTCCATTGTACTTGGCCAGGAGCCATTCCATCCTAAATGCTGAGGTTTCTTTTTTCCCCATCATTGTGTTTCTACCATATTTCCAGTAGTCTGGAAGATGACTCAGACATTGCAGCTGTCAAAATAATAGTTCCTCCTCCTCCTCCTCCTCCTCCCTCCTCTTCCTTTTATTCTTGCAATAGACATTTGTTGATCACCTGTCCCTATTCTACAATAGAGACTGCCACTCCTTTTTATTTTAATGATCTAAGGAAACGCTATGAAAAAAGTTGAATATTCTTTAGCTTCCTACTTCTGGTCAGGAGCGATCAGTGATAGGTTTCAGAGATGGTCAAGAACCACTGATTTTTTCAGTTGCCCTGATTTTGAAATTCTTTGATGGCATATAAGATTTTCTGATGCAGTGCCACTTTTAACTTATTATACAGAGCAGGGATGTCAAACTCAAGGCCTGGGAGCCAGATCCGTCCCACAATGTGGTTAGATCTGGCCCACAAAGAAACACTGAAGGGCTGTCCCCTGGCGCCTCAGCCCCGGCCCAGGTCATCCGGGCACTGATCTAAAACTTGGTGGCAGCCATCTGGGCCTGAACGCAGTCAACCTTAGATCTGCGGGGCTGCCCTGCAGTCAGCGAGGGGCCACCGCCGTCCCATGCAGACAATGGATCCCCAACCCCCACCCTGGGCACCACAGCCCCCCGATGTGAGCAATGTTGAGCTGGCCACTGCCACCCCAGCCATGCCCCCTGGGCCCCTAAGGTCAACCCCAAGCCTGATGTGGCCCTCAATGAAATCGAGTTTGACCCCCGATATAGAGATACCTGAATGCGGATAATTATAATAAACATATGCTCATATGATAACCATCATATCCATCATTCTGAGCTGTAAAGTTTAACTTTCATTATTCACTGTAAAGTTTATTATTTGGTATTGATTAATTACATCATCCCTGGTAATGCCATCCTTGCCTTCCGAAGTGAAACGTACAGGTTTAATGGTTTAAACAATTAAGCAGTGGTGATGGGCATTATCCAGTTCAGCGTCTGTTAGTACTTACTATGGTTCTGATTTTAGGATTCCAAAAGGCACAGTATGATAAGGGAAACATAGTTATATGGGAGTCCTTATCAATCCCTTGGCATTTATTCAGAGGTTATCAGTGAAAGACCCCATCATCACCTTTTTTTAATCTCTGGGATTGAAGGAATGGCTGTTAGAAGTAAATCAAGATCAGTTTATATTGCTGCAGTGTGTGGCTTCCTAGATAATATTAAACTCCCACTCCTATAATTTTTTTCTGTTTGCAGTGCCAGCTAAAACTGATGGAATGCAAATTTGTTTAAAAAGCAAAACAAACAGCCTTCCTAACCAGTCTCCAGACCCAACAACAGTGAGGTAGATAGGAATCCCTTTTTGGTGTATCCTTTTTCCTGATTGATACATCATCATGAAGGGAAATTGGTTTGAAAACAAGAAACAAGATGCTTCAATATTAATTCAAGCAGCCTTCCCAGGATTTCAGCCAGAGTCCAGTGTGAACTTTGGGAGCTACAATCCTGATTGCTTTAAGGGCACCAACTGAATTAGAGAGATACTTAAACATTTCCAAGATATCTTTCAAAGGAGCACATTATTTGTTTCTTGAAGACCTATCCAATAGCTTGAAGGAAATGTATTCATTGCAGAAGGCAATGCTTGTTTTAGTACGAGAGTTAGCCTTCTATCTCAAGAAAATCTAGGAATCTTAGGACTTAAGCTTGGAGTTCTTGAGAAGCTGAGATCCTTCAATATTGTTTCAGTTCAGGCTTCATGATTAACTTCTTCCTTTTTCCTTCTTCTCCGGGACAGATACAAGTCTAATCAGGCATTTTTGACAACAGCCTGGAGCTCTTTTTCTGTCCTATTGTCTGGTCTATTCTTATGGGTGCAAAGGCTCTGTAAAGTTACTGCCAATGTACAGTTAGCCTTGGGGGTCCCATTGTCCTGTTCTTCTTTGAGAAGATACCAGGATTCTCATCTGATTTTGATGAGTCCTGACCTATTCCTCCAATAAGAGGACTAGAAATTCCAAATCTGAATGCTAATATATCTAGGAATATTTATTTCTTTTAAACAAACAATATCTCACAGACAAAGATATGAACTATTTAAGAGTCCTTATTATTTTTAAGAAAGTTTAAAGTATATAGTGCAGAGACAACCCCTTCTGAACATATCTCTCATCTTCATTATAATGCAATCCAATGACGTATTTTTTTTCCCAGACTCCCAAAACCAAATAGGGTCATTTTTGAGGCAGTTCAAATCTTGGATGTAGATTTTATTGTTTTTAAAAGGAGGAATTAATTATGTCGAAGGATTACCTTTATTATTGAACTGCTGATAGAAATTCTAAATGAGTGAGTATTCATCTAGTTTCCCGAAGAAGAGACTACACTATTTGCTTTGTCTTGCTTCTCACATCCTGCATTTCACTGATGTAATAAGTGTTGGCAGTCTTTGGGATGCCTGAGGCAAACTCTGGCTGACCGCCACCTTGCGGTCTGACCAGATGTTGAATGATCCTGCAAGGTGACAAGCACCATTGTTTCTGATTCAGAATGAATCTCACTGGTCCTTTTCTAGACACATAACCACAAAAATCAGTATTTTTGTATGGAAATACGTGGGATGTATACCTATTTATACAGTATATAAAAATGGAACACTCTTTTAGTGGGATCATTTTTCTTCCTCTCAGAAAATGCATGCAGGCATTTCTTTAGAGTATATTCTTCTTTTTGGATCTTATTTTGTCTTAAGCTCTGCCGATATTTATTTTTTCTCCTACCTTTATTATTGTTTATAAATAACTCTAGGTGGCAAATGTACCCAATACTCCTTTCTCCTGCTATTTTCTTCACAACAGTAACTCCGTGAGGTAGGTTGGGCTGAGAGAGATAGAGAGTGACTAGCCCAAAATCACCCAGCTGGTGGGATTAGAACTCATGGCCTCTTGGTTGATGTTAAATTAATTGGTGTGTTATAATCCTTGGAAATTTTTGGGAATGCTTTTCGTTCCAAAGTTTCCTTGTGAATGAGGAACAGTGCTTTGAAAACCCAGAGATACAATATAGGAAATTAAAAGCTAGATTAGTATTGGGGAACCTGTATTCATATTCCTGCCCAGTATAAAGTCTGTTGAATTGCCTTAGCAAAATCATTGTCATTAAATGTAATCCTCATTGCAGGAATATTGTGAAGGTGAAAAGGTAGGAAATAAAATGCTTCTATATGACCCAGGATTCCTTGGACGTAAAGTAAACCTCGGAATGGTAAAAAAATATATATGTAGGAAATGTTAATGAAATGGTCATTTTTATGTAATCTGATAGAAACTTTCTACATTATTTTTGCTGAGTTATTTCCAATAAGGCAGAAATGAATAAACAGAAGCCCATAGGGAGTATATACCATCACCCCAACCCCTGGGACCTAATTTGTGCCAATCACTAGCACCCTGGGACTGTGCTGCAGAAATTCAGCTGCAAAATTGACTAACTGGGGGCAGAACTTTTCTTATTTTATTTTATTTTCTAAAACAGACAGGGGAGTGGGAAATTTCACTAGAAGTAAACTCCCTTTTTTTTTGGCAGATAGTTACTGATTGTTAGGAATGTTGGTGGGCAAAAAAGCAACTCCCAAAGATGAACAGCAGTTTGAACCAGTTGCCTGAAAATGGTGGAAGAAGTTAGCTAATACCTTTTATAAATACGAAGCAGGAGTTGGATTCAGTCACTCCTTTCAACTCTATTATTCTAAGGTTGCCTCTATATGAAATGGGAGGCACATAAATCTAATAAATATTAAATAAATGGATAAATAATTCTCTGATTTCCACCCTTCCAAATGTTCTAAGCATTATCAAAATCTAGCTCTTTTTTTAGCAATAACACTTAGACTTATATATCACCCCATAGTGCTCTATAGCACTCTCTTTACAATGTCAGCATATTGCAATGTCAGCATATTTCCCCCAACAATCTGGGCCCTCATTTTACCAACCTTGGAAGGATGGGAGTCTAAGTCAATCACCAGTCAGAATCAAACTCCAGACTGTGAGCAGAGTTAACCTGCAATGTTGCATTCTAACCACTGTGCCCCCATGGCTTTTAACAAAAGGAATATTTTCTGGTTCTTGAAACAATCAAATCTTCTTCTTCATTTACCTATCATATTTCCACAGGTACTGGGTCTACTTTTCAGATCAACAAATACCATTTCACAGGTTCAAACACAAGAACCATGTCCAATTGGATTATGTATATTTGTTTGTTTCTGGAATGTTCTAATAGGAAAAGGTGCAGTTGTACTCTCAGAGAACTTAAATGCCTACACAAAATAAAAGTGGACTGAATAAGCAGGGACATTATCATTCTTTCAGTGATATTACCAGTGGGCTGAGAGAGCAAATTTCTGCTCCTGGCTTAAAGAAAGTTGTCCATCCTGGTAGTTAGAGATTGTTTCAAGAAGTCCATTACTATTTTGTTATAGTTCCCTACATTTTTCAATGCCAAATTAGGTCTTGGCCCTTAGCCTCTATCTCTCATTCTTGAACCTATGACTAGCATAGGAGAAGGACTTGAACTTGTGTCTGGCCAGATTCTGTGGCTGCTGTTCTTCAGTTCTCAACATTCCTCATGATTTATTTATTAATTAAATTTATATGCCACCCATCTCCAGTGACTCTGGGCAGCTTACATAAATCATCATCACATATTTAAGCTGAAATTGGTGGGAGCTGTAGTTCTTCAATTTATACAAAGCCCCAGATAATTCTGTTATTTCACCATTACCTAAGTAAGTGTGTTTATTATTGCTGAATCTGCCAGGAATTCCTTGAGGTTTACAGTCCCAAGACGACAATTAAAACATCCATAGTAGGGTTGGTTATCTGTCTATGTCTATCAATCAATCCAAATTTGTAGCCCGCCCTAGTCCTGTCAGACTAAGGGCTTTGAATAGCAGAAAAAATAATAAGCTCAACATAAGCAATTAAAACTAAAACAGTCGGTTTCCTGTGATAGCCTAAATAGGCCCCACAATCAGTCTGAGCAAAACATTGTTTTAACTTGCTTCTGAGATATAAGTAGGGCTGAGGAGTAAATGACACCTTGTGAGGCTACTACAATACCAATTAAAACACATAGAATGGTAATATAATGATTTACTAGATCAATTTAAAAATTATATTGTAAAAACAGTCTAACCAATATCCAGAATTCTACACATTTGCCTGTGATTTTGTCAATGTTTACTTGGGAATAAGTCCCACATAACACATATGCATTTAATATCTGACTGCTGTTTTCAACTGAAAGGGATGCTATCCAGTTCCTTTCCACTACACATAGATTGTTGGATAATCATTTCAGCACATAAAACCCTCTAGAACTGTGTCTTTTAAATATCTTTAATCACTGCCATATGCCACTACTCTGACTATCATTTTTTAAATAACTATATGTCTATCTGTTCATCTACTCATCCATATCTATCTATCTATCTATCTATCTATCTATCTATCTATCTATCTATCTATCTATCTATCTATCTATCTATCATCTATCATCTATCTAAAGATGACAAGCATATCTAATACACCTGCCTCCTACTTTCCCCTCAAAATCAACCCTGTGAAGTGGCTGAGACAGAGTGACTCACCCAAAGTCATCAAGCTGGCTTTCCTGACTAAGAAAGATCTAGGACTCACCATTTCCTCATTTCTTCACCACTGCACCAGACTGACTCTCTGCCTAGGAAACTCATAAATTTAAGACAGCTTTTAGTCTAGATGTACAAAGAAGAGGCATTATACTAAAAACATAGGAAGATAAAAACTAGTTTTATGAATTTTTATGAAGGCAGGTTTGCATTTGTATTTTTTCCCAATTACATATAGTATGGAATTGAATCTTGTCACAAGATCATGATATAATGTTCTGAATATCCAAATGCCTAAGAAAAGTTACACTGAACCACAACAAAGGTGCATCTAATCTAGTATCCCACATTAGCCAATCATCTCTTTATGGGAAACCCACAAGCAGGAATTCAATAGCATTTCCTGTTCATGTTACTTACAGTAGCTACTTAAATTGGGACATGTGCTGCAATCAGAACTTAAAGCCAATAGAATGCTCCATGTTCAATATTCCAGGCATGTCCGCTGTGGTAAATATAACACTTTAGAGTAATTTAATCTAAGTTAATGTCACCAAGCAATGAATGGTCTAGAATTTAAAACTAAACACCATTTAAGAGTTGACAGTAATTTGATGGCACACAATTGATCTTTTTCCCTCCTAGTTTTCCTACTTGGAGAAGCTGTTACTTGTCCATGGAGCCTGGAGTTACAATCGAGTGACAAAATGCATATTGTATTGCTTTTATAAGAATGTGGTTCTTTATATTATTGAGGTAGGTAACATTCTATGCCTTGTTTGTTTCTCTTTCTTCATTGATAGTAGGAAATGTATATACTATTTAAACTCTCCTGTCTGTTTTTCTGTTTGTAATCTTCATTTGGGCAAAATGGTGCATTATAGGGCAACCATTTTTGAACCAAGGTACCTCAAATGGGCTAAATTAAAGAATGCATCCAAAATTCAGGACTTATGATTCCCGGGGAATCTTCTAGGATCTTCATACAGTTTATTTGCAAAGTTGTGGTCGCTGCAGCATTGCAACAGTTAGCTGCAGTCATGTGATCATGATTTCCAACTACAATGGAATGGAATGGAATGGAATGGAATAGAATAGAATAGAATAGAATAGAATAGAATAGAATAGAATAGAATAGAATAGTGATTATGCTTATGATCTACTTTGGGGAATGAGAAAGGTAGATGAGACCTTAATGAAATTTACAGATTACATTTTCTGATTTTTCCTAATTTCAACTAAATCATAGTCACTCTATAGCAGTTTAAAAATGTAAGGGGAGTAGCCTTCTAATGGCATCATCAGTTGTACAGTTTGGTCCTCTTTACCTCCATTGCTTTGCAGTAATCTTTGCCTTAAAACTGTTATGTTTAATCAATTTTCTAAAATATGAAAGCTGAATATACTATTGTACCATTGAGGTGAGATATGGTATCGGGAGATAGTCTGATCATAGTTTCTACATGCATATAGAATATAACTGTGATTTTCAAATTTATGCTTCAGACTTCTTTTTGACTAAATACATTTTGCATAGCATGTAGTTTGGCATGTTGTGATTCCAAACGCAGTTCTCAAGTCACAATGGCTGTAGGAATTGATGACAGATGCTATTTACAAATATTCTTGTGTCCATAGGCTTGTTAAGGGGAAATGTTGGCTTGGTCTGTTTATGGTTCTTTTCCAGAAGATTTTAGCTTATGTATCTTTAGCTTTTTCTCAGGTTCCTGTATATGCTTAGCATGACAAGTGGTCCCAGATTTCTAATTCTTACTACATGGAATTTTTTAAAAATCAGCTAAATCCATCCACAGTTTCAAACAGGTTTTGTCAATCTAAGCAAAAAAATATCCAGCTCGGTCAGCCGCTCCGTACTGGTCATATTGGCTGGTGATGATGAGCATTGTAGTCAACATATCTAGGGAGCCCCAAGTTGTATAAGGTTTGATAGGGTAAACAAACAGACTGATTGATAGACAATAGTTTTCTGTGCTGTTTCCTCTACACAAATCTCTTCATTAAACCCCTGTGGGATTTACTGAAGCCTAAAAATGCCTAATAGCCATTCACTGGATTGGAAGTTTAAAGATGTAGAATTTCTGCTTGCTCGTATGCATATACATGAATATATTTATGCAATCCATGTAATTAACTTAAAAATAGAAAAAGGCCTTTTTTCCATACTGCATTTATACTTTACAATAGAAACCTGGAAGCTGAGGACAGGTGCTTGTTCAAACACTGCCATGCAGGTATTCCATGTCTGTTCTTTATTGATTTCATAAAAATAGCATTAAAGTGAAGTGACTTAGCAGGTGTCTTGTTCCACCCATGACTGCACATGCAGGGGACTGAATGGGGTGTTTTCAGCATGCAAAATGTGACCTCTACCACTGTGTTTTAGCTTTGGGTTACTAACACCCTGAACATAACTCACTTAGCTAGCCATGTTTTTCTACTTAACTGTATCTGAGGCTTCTTCATGACCAAGATAAATTGGAATGAGTGCTGTGGGTAGCTGAACCACAAAAGAATACCATTCTTAAGGTGATTCATGTCTTTTTGATTCTTCTTATAAAAGGGGAGATTGTTCTAACTGATGAAGTTTGAGGATAGCCAGGAATTATAGAAGGTTAATTTTAAAAAAGAACAAACTAAGGTTAAATAAACAATGAGGAAATGTCTGAGAGAAAGGGGAGAAATCTATGCCCTTTGAGATCAGTGGGGATATATTTCAACTTATTTCTCAAGCCATCAAAATGTATAAATGTTTGCTCAAGAATGGAAACTGATGGCAGCTCCTAAAATCATTTACAAGAACTGAATTTTTGTGCAGATCAGCACATCTTTTCAAAATGTAGTGAATTTTTCAATGCCCTTTTAATTCTTACATTATACTCTAATTGTACTTTATTCTTTATTAAGGATAGCAATAGCAATAGCACTTAGACTTATATTTTACAGCCCTGTCTAAGCAGTTTACAGAGTCAGCATATTGCTCCCAACAATCTGGGTCCTCATTTTACCAACCGTGGAAGATGGAGGGCTGAATCAACCTTAAGCCTTGTGAGATTTGAACTGCCAAATTGCAGTCAGCTGGCAGTCAGCAGAAATAGCCTGCAGTTCAGCACTCTAACCACTGTGCCACCATGGATTAGGGACATTCAGGGTTCTTCCTTGATTATGATCACATGAAGGTTGGTCTATCTAAATATTTAAAACAGAAAGGAAAGAAGCCAAGAATCAAACTAGGCTTTTGTTTTAACATGGTTACAATTTATTTTTATTTCACATATGCTTACTTCAACTATAGTCTGTGATAGATGGGATATAGCCTGCTTTACCAATTAAGCTGGCTTCTTACACTTCTGTCTCCAACTAGTCTAAGGGAGAGTTCCAAGCAGCCTTGGTAAAACTATCAAAAGTTTTTAAGAATTCAATTTAGCCCTAGGAAATAAATATTAACACTTGCTACTCAGTATTGGATTATGATTTTGGTTGCAGGATGCAAGGACTAAATCAAACATTAATCTGTCAAGCTACTGTCTGTTGATGAACAACTTCAAGATTTCTGCTGTGCCTTTTCAGGACTATTTATTTTAAAATCAGATTGAATACAAATAAGCAACATTTCAAATGGAATATTGTTCTTTAGCTGCCGTGCAGCTGGAAGGCAACTTTTCTGTGAAATTGGACATAGGGCTCCTATATCTCAGTAAAGCAAAATATTATAGCAGCCTTCCACAATCTGACACACTCCAGATGTTCTGGATCCAACAATTCCCAAAATTCCCAGCCTGCCTCAGTATCCATGCTGCTGGGTATCCTTGGAGTTTCACTTCCAATTAAAACAAGAACTGCCAGATCAGAGAAAAGTAAATTATAGTACTATAGTGAAATTTGGAAATTTTAAGAAATATAATATGCTACATCACCAAAGCCTACATGTTTTCAGCATATATGATGATAAAAGAAATGATCAGAGTAGTTCATCCTTTATTTATTTTCCTCAGAAAGAATAGAACCTGCTTGGGATTTTAGATACTTATATATCCTGATAATATTTGGCATTTAGTATCCAGTTCATTACATTCCTTGTTCCATAACAGGGTCATTCCGCCCAGAAGGATTTTAAATGTATGAATCCAAGATTAAGATCATTTTTATTTTAACAGTTATAAAATTGTACCTTCAGAAAAATATTAATCTAATCACAACATCTCTGGCATAATAAAGACAGGAAGCTAGTATCAGAGGCTTCAGAGTTCTTAAATATTAGTTAAGATGCAGTAACTCTTATAACAGCACATTTGTAAAATAATTTATTCTCCTTGAATGTAAACCATATAAATATAAACCATATCAATGAATTTGCAATCTGACAAAAAGAATTAAGTGAACAGACTCATCCGAAAGAGACTGTCTGGCATATTGGACTAATTAGGCTGTAATTCTGTAATTTAAATTGAGAAGCTTCCACCATTACAATTTTGTTTTAAAATGTGCTGTGTCAGTAAAAAAGCTTAGATAAGTTTGGCAAATTGGGCAATTTTTATTGAGACTGAGGAAGAAAGAGTAAAATTTATTTCATGCCAAATATTATTTTGATGGATTAAATGAAACTGCTACCAAAACAGATGGAACAGTTTGAAAAGGCAAACTTCTTGGACATATTGGTCTCTGAGAAGAACAGTGTTTGCTAGCTGAAACCATCATAGGTGTCCAGTTGCTAATTTATGGGGCACTGATGAATATAGAGATTTAAAATTTTCAGAAATTTCAGAGCCACTGGAGGAAGTGAGTCTTATCTCTTGAGAAGTTATTTTACTGTCATTTATAACTGTCTTAGTGTTTCAAATTGAATTATAGGTCAACATTATAAAAAAGCAACTTCTTGATAAGAATTTCATTACCCTTCTGGCTGAGAATGTTGAGGTTTGTAGACAGAAACACCAGGGGGCCATATGGTTGGTAAAGGCTCTTCCAAATACACAAAAGTACATTGTATTATGAAAAGGAATTGTCCTTTGTCCTGCTTAATTTTTCTCTGCAATAAGAGCATAGAAGCAGAAGAAGGATTCTGTGGAAATGAGCCAATTATTCATCTAATCCAGCATTTTGTGTTGTCTTGTGGAACCAGACTGCATTCAGAATTTTCATAAACAAGTATCCCTTTTCCATTGTTGCTTCCTAGCAATTGATATTTGTGTGCTGTGATTTAAAAAGTATAAAAATATCAAAACTATAGCTGTTGATAGAATAGCATAGCAACGATTTTTCCAATCTCCTTTAAAATATTTCTAAATTAGTAGCCATCACCAATCTGATAGCAGGGAACTCCACAGTCTAATTTATACATCACATTAAAAAATCTAATAGATAAGCAAATAAGCATTTACCTCTTTTAATCAGTCCCATGTCTTCCCATATTTAATTCAGGGGTGATCTCATAGTGGTCTCTTGTATTTATGCACATGGATTTCCCTCTACAACACATTGTCTTCCAAAGGTCCTTTTTCAAGAGGCAACAGGACTTTCTTCTTTTTCTTTGAAGACGTTTTGTTTCTCATCCAAGAAGCTTCTTCAGCTCTGGTGGTTGAGAAGGGAAACGTCTTCAAAGAAAAATCAGAAAGTTCAGTTGCCCCTTGAAAAAGCACCGTTGGGATAGCCATGACCTGGATGACTGAGAATCCCCGTAGAAAACATGGTGCCTCCAAATAAATTCTGATTAGGAGGAAATGTTGGTATCTCTTACAGACCAGGTCTTAGGAGAGTATCAGCCATATCTTATGCAAGAGCTGGTAGTGAGCTTTTCTCCAAATGTAGAAAGAGCTGGCCCCAACTCCTCCTTCTAAAGAGGGAACATAACTCTCATTGCAGAGGTAAGAAGCATTAAGCATCTGATAACATGTAGAGGTGGAGATGTAGGTGGAGGTGTCTTCCTTGGCAGATTTCAAATAAACTGACTGTGGCTCTCATTGTTCAGTGCAACTGGAAATTCCCCAATGTATTTTGAGTCTTCAGCATATAACTCCAGAAATCTGAGCTATGGAGATATTGTCTTAACCCATCTATTTCACTTGTATTGCTACCCTAAGAATCCTGATATAACCTGCAAGGGAATCTTGACTATCCCACTATTAAATTGCTTGGCTTCCCTCTCTCCTTCTTTTTCTTAGCTTTTGTTATCTTTGCCTTTAAAAAAAAAAAAAACCTTCCTGAAGTGATTTATACCTCTGGTGTGTATAAACCAGGATACAGTGTGACATTAACAAGTAGCACCATTTCCCTGCTTTTTTTTATACCTCTCATTGCACACTTGGAATTGATATTTTTCCATTTGATCTTTATTCTCACAATTCACATGCTAGGAAATAATAGCATCCTGGCTGCCCAGCTCAGCTGGTCTCAGTTAACACCAAAAATAGTTACATGCAATGACACTGACTGCCATCAAATTCCACCAAGGCAAATACAAGTTTAATCTCATTGTTCATCAGGGCAATCATTACTGCCTACACTTCTGTAGCAATCCCTAAGCAATGCATTCCTGATCCAATAGAAGGCACTTTTCTATACCTTTTCCCAGTAGAGACTTGGAATTTCACAGGAATTTGACCAACATCCTTATTACCTCAGTGGGCTTGATAACGATGCTTACAACTAGCATTGGGAATATCTTTACTTATGAGGCACTCAAAATTGTTGTTCGTCTATCACAGACAGATCCACCGCATAAATTTCAGCTCCTTCCATGTCAAGATTTGGAGGATTCCACATTTACCTTCTTTAGAGCTAGAATATATGAAGTTTTTGAGGCTTCTATTTCAGCTAAGCAAAGCTACTTTGTGAAATATTTCAAAATATTTTTCTTACTCCTTTAAATGGGTTCATTGTGTTTGTGATATTCCTCTAAAATCACAAGCAAGGTATCTTGATCGTTTGCTCCATAAAGAACTTTTTTGCAGCCATTTTACTATGTTATCCTTAATCCACTTGCATAGCATTTTAAGATTCACCTTTACCATTAATAGCTCCGTGTTTCCTTATTCTTCACAGAGATAAAATTCTCCTTCATTCAGATTTTGCCTCTTCCTACAGAGTCCATCTTTGCATTCCATTTAAGTCAAGTTATTATACCACCTGCCATTTTTCCTAACTGTTAATTTTAAGGATGGGTTATCCAATACTTAACATTCCAAAGAGACTAAAGAGACTTTTCAAGGTTCATCTAGGGATGAGATCTTTCTTTCCAACAAGATATTCATAGCCAACAAGCTTTGTTACAAGCTTGCCAAGCAACAGTGCCCTCTTCCAATCCATAGGCTGTCTATAACAGAGGTCCCCAACTTGTGGGCCATAGCTCACAACCAGACCACGTAATCTTTTTTTTTTTTCATTTATTAAAAAAATCCTTTGGAATTGGGACATGGTTTTCATATCATAAGCACTGAAGCCACAGTAAATATTACAATTGTCTCCAACCTGTTACTATACTAAAAAAAGATGAAATGTGCATGATAAAAAAATCAGCAGATTATTCTTCTCTAAACATTGCAGACCTAGATTTCTTTTAAAAAATATTTTTATTCCTTATACCACAGTGGAAAACTAATTCAATTAAATGCTGACTAATAATCAAGCACCTTGATCCAGCTTTGCTAATTAACCACCAGAGATGTTATTTTATTTTGGGATTTTATAAAGGCATATCTAACCCAGTTTTGAAAGACAAGTTTAGAAATTAGAGCAAAATGCGGAGGTTATATATTCTCTTAGGGTGGCAGAGGAATATCTTTTGTTCAATACTCAGGATGGAAAGCTGCAAGGGGCAGGTTGCTTCACATTCAGTCTTTTCTCTTTCATAATATCTAGCAATCCAAAACGTATGCTTCTGTGATCTGAATTTCCAGCCAGTTTCTGTGACGGACTGTGTTTTTATAGAAATTTCTATTTATTATAGTAGCTGTGTTGCTATCTGGTTTTTTTAATTGGCTCTTCTCCCTTGTTCCTGTCCCCGTGTATCTTGCTCTTCTGGTAAACACAGAAGGGCTTCTGCTTGCAATAAAACTCTGGCTGTGATAGAATATGCCAGTATAGCAGTTTCTGGAAGGAGAGGCGGACTCATATGCATTCAGTACATGCACTGGGACTGTACTTTTTCCAGTCATTTTAACGTTATAATATATTGTGTGTATGGGGGGGGGGGGGATGACTTCTAATATTTGGAAAGATCTGGCTACACTTGCAGTTTGGACAGTGTTTCGGACATCATTACTAAATAACAGCTGTTATAGGCATATCCAGTTCTAATGCAAATATTATATAAGGAAAATAGAAGAGACTTAAAGATCAAAATAACTTTCCCAAGACAGAATGCAACTACAGAGATGGACCTGAACCTGAACAAATAACAGATGTTCTCCCTCAGAAAAAACTTATAAAAGTCTTCAGCCCCAATTTTTTCACTTAATTTTTCAAGACATAAAAGGAAAAGGAACAAGGCCCTGAAATCAAGCTGCCCTGATTCCATCTTTTTCATTTTTTTTCCTCTTCATCACATGAGCCATCTATACTTTTTATTCATACCAGACCTGTCTGTTCAATAGTTTGTGCTCCATCTATGGCATTAAGTTCTTTGCTTAAAAAGAGGAAAGTCAGTGCAGATGCTTATGCCCTTATTTCATAGTACCCAACATGATGTACATGTCAAAGCCAGGGAGACACAGGTTCTTCTCCATCCAAATGTTCAGTGGGAAATGTTCAGTGGGAAATTATCTCTCTCTCAATTTATCCTTTCACAGAGTTGTTAGTGTGTTGGAGAAATAGGAGGAGAAAGAAAGGAAGGAAGGAAGGAAGGAAGGAAGGAAGGAAGGAAGGAAGGAAGGAAGAAAGAAAGAAAGAAAGAAAGAAAGAAAGAAAGAAAGAAAGAAAGAAAGAAAGAAAGAAAGAAAGAAAGAAAGAAAGAAAGAAAGAAAGAAAGAAACCCTGTTTCCCCGAAAATACAACCTATCCTGAAAGTAAATCTTAGCTTGATTTTTACATGTGCACCCAATATAAGCCCTACCCCCCCCCAAAAAATAAGCCCTAATTAAGATCCTGCCCACTCCAGAGTGCACGGGAAAAAATTAAGCTAGGGTGGGGATGGGTAGTGGAGCTGCACAGTTGCAGCCAGGCCTGGCACACCCCGACACCTGCCTTGCCGGCCCATTTCTTCTGCAGCCAGCAAAGCTTTCCTAAAGGCCTCTGTAGCTGATAACAGAGCCCAAGATCGATCTGGAGCTCTGTTATTGGCTGCAGAGGCCTTCAGGAAAGCCTTGCTGGCTGCAGAAGAAGAAGTTCCTGAAGGCCTCTGACACTGAGGTTAGTAAGTGGATGACATTTCCCGAAAATAAGACCTGGTGCCTTTTTTGGTGGCAAAAAAATTAACAAGACAGGGTCTTATTTTCGGGAAAACACAGGTAGGTAGGTAGGTAGGTAGGTAGGTAGGTAGATAGATAATAGATAGATCAATAGATTTGTATGTGAGTGTGAGGGGGGGGAGAGGGAGGGAGGGAAGGAGGGAGAGTTGTGCTTCTACATGCAACTCTTCTTAGTAGTGTATTTTCCCACAATGGCTAGTTCTAACTTTGAGAAGAACATTCCCCATGGAAAACTCTCAGCCATGTGGTCCCTGCCAATGTTTTATTTAATTCCTATCCAACCAAGCCTGCTGCTAGACTCTCCAACCAGCAGAGTGCTCTAAGGGGCATTTTCTCAGATCAAATAAGATTTAAGATTAGTGTAAGTATGAACAGACAATGCACTTGATTGCATTCAGAAGCAAAACCTGAGACCAGTTCTATTTTATTACTTGTGTGTTCTAAAAATAGAAATAAAACTTAAGAGATCTATAATCAGATCTACATTTTTCGCAACCATAACTGTTGAACTTGGCTGGAATCTTGGTATGCAAAGGAAGTTTATTCAGTACATCCTTCATTCAGCTTAACACCTTCCTTAAGGAATTCATTTTCAACCACACAATACATACAGAAAGATTTGGTATTTATTTTATTTATTTATTTGTCAAGCAATTATAAGATAATATGTATAAGTATAAACATAGTTATGAATACATGAAATGGATACATATAAGAAAAATAAAAAGAAACAATAGGACAGGGATGGTAGGCACATTGGTGCGCTTAATCATGCCCTTTGACGATATTATCAATATCGTCAATATTAGCAATATCGTCAAAGAAGTTACTTGCCTGCCTTGTAAACAAACCTCACTTCTGATGCATTGAGCATTCTTGGTCTCCCTTGCTGGCTTCTCCTCCTTAGCTCCTTGTTTTTACAGTCCTGATTTGCTTTCCCACCATCACACACTGGGTGCTCCCTACTCTCCTGGAGTCTAGTTGAAACACTATAATTACTTTCACAGACAGGCCAATTTATTTGCTGGCCAATTCACCTTTTCTGAGCTCAGGGCTGTATCAGAGAAAAACCCTGTGCATTTTCCCATTAGTGTTTACTTATGAGTACTCCTGTCATCCATTCTCCTAAAGGAGCTCCTTTATCTCTTCTCTCCCTTTGCCTTCTCAAGTTGTGTTTGATTTACAGGTAGACTTTTTCACATGTTAAAGCTGCACTCCTTTCTCCCTAGCTCTTTCTCAGTTTAAATTTCCATCTTGTTTTCCTAAGCTAAGCATTTCCTTTATCTTTCTCCTAATTGTCGATTTCAGGCTTGGTCTCACTGAGCCAAACTGGTCTGCTTAGACAGAATCCCTAGGTTTGCTCCTAGCTTGGTCTGTTTTTGAACCTCACAATCCTACATTTTTTTCTCATTCTAAATTTAATTTCCTCCTCCTTCTCACTTTTTCAGGATAACCTCCCTTCTCCTGTTTCTGTTTCTGTGTTGGTGCTCCTTGGTTAACTAAGAAGTCCCTTATCTCATCCTGTGATCTAATTGCCTTCTTTCCCCCCTTTATCTCTGCATCCTCTTTTCTCTTTTCTAACGTCCTGTTAATTACAGATCCCGGACATGCAAATGCCTTGGCACCCAGATTATTTCCTTGATTCTCACAGCAACCCCTTAGCAGTTTGTGTACAAAAGGCAACTCTAATAAACCCACACATCTCAAAATTAATAAGTTATGCAATAATAAGTTACAAGCATTGTAGTTAAGTACTTCCAACTGCTGAGGGGTGTCAGCTAAACCCAGGATTCAGTTTAGGCTTGGTGTGTTGAAGATAGAATGTACAATGGTTGATCTCCCATTTCTCAACCATAACATCCAGCTGTAACTTAACCAGCTACTATCTTTAAGCCAAATACACAGAGCCGGTAGTAACTGGAAAGTGGAAATGAACAAACCTGAGCATGATCTTAAAGCGGCATTGTTACATTTTCAAAAAGTAAGTGGCAACCAAATGCAATGCTTATAATTGAAGGAGATGCACCCTTAGAGAGCCCAGTAACTTTGTACACTATAAGCCATTACTAACCATCAGATGTCATAGCAAGCTGCCACATAACTTACCAATTCCTTTTTGCCAATCCCAAAAAGTTTGTGGTGAGAATCGGACACTTTGCAGGGGTTGTGTTGTTCCCCTCCACACCAAAATGAAAAAAATAATAATCAAGAGGCATAAAAGGATCAATTGAAATTGTGGCAAGCAGCTCCATGCACCGTAAGGACAGCTGATCTTTCTCCTTTTCTCTGCATACCTATGGGTTATGATGAAAGGCACAGGGCACTGGACTGGGTGACCAGCCCTGACCTTTACCTCATTTTTCTGAAAGACAAATGGCTATTTAAACCTCATGCAAAACATAACCCTATTTGTTGGGGTCATGATGGCACATAGAATCATGTGTAAACCAGGTGATACAAAAGAACATGGTAATTTCAGAGTGATTTTCTGGAGAACTTTCTTAACTATAATTTAATGTAACCACAAAATGGCTTGGTCCTAGTTTTTAGATTCTACTGCCCCTGTCATGCACCATTCTATTGCCAGAATTCATGCAGATCGATAACAGAGAGCTCATTTCAATGGCACTAGAATAAGACTGCTGCCCTATACATAACATATAGAAATAACTTTATGGAACTCATTATGATTTCTTAGTACATAGAATTTGGCTGTATGTTATATAATTCTATTTGCACGAAGTACAATGAGAGTCTCGAAAACCATTTTTAATTATCATTCAAGAAGACACCTGTACAATTTCAGAACATGCTCTTTTGGATCTTGAGACAGCTTTTAGCTTTATAGGACACAGCAAAACTTTCAGTCCTATACAAACTAGTATAGATTTCAGAGGCCTTAATATAAAAATTTGGTGGATTCTCAAATTTTTTTTAAAAAATAAGTAAAATAAGTTAGTTGGCTTATATCCAAGTGACAACATAAAGAGATGGACTAAATGATTATTGTCCTGGGGTTAAAATGTGAGATTTTAATTTTTTAAAGTTTTTTAAAAATATTCTAAAGAAATATCAACTGATGTTCATAAAGAGATTTACATAATCTTCCAACTACTTTTAAAACTAGTGTATTTCATTTCTCGGGACACAGCAGTAGTTTATGTGTGATGCTGCATCACAAAAGAACATTTCACCTGTGCCAAATTTTAAAGTAAGAATAAATAAAAAAATACTTGAGGGCAAATAAATTACTATACTGAAGGGCAAATACTAAAAGGCAAACAAATTATTTGAAGAAATAATTGGAAGAAATCCCAAATTATTTCTTTTTTTGTAGAAATAATTATTCTTTATTGGAATGCTGGGAAAAGAAACCCGAATAAGCTCACATACACTCACCACATACACTCACACACTCAAACACACACACACACACACACACACACACAAAGGCTCTTGATGTCTCTTATTGTTTTCTTAATGGTGTTCCCATTTTGTAAAATTTCATTTTTAGTTATTTTTCTTTGAACTCTATTGAGTCCCAAAGGATTTGAACAACCTAGGATACATTTAAAACAAAGCATAAAAAAAAAAACCAAGCATGAGCAAAGGTGTCAGCATTTTTCCCATATATTTTCCTTGGCCAGCATCTATTTTTTCTGGCATTGGCATGCATTTGTTCTCACTGAGCTTGTAAAATTTTCTGTGAGAGGAGCAGGAGGTGGAGTATTTTGACGATCAGTTTGTTTCAGTCTTCATCAGAATCCATAGGGGACCCATGCATTTTTTTTGAAATGTGTATTTGTCTTTCCTCTCTCCTCCCTCCCTTCCTTCCAACCCTTGTGTATTTGAGGATGCCACTTCGTGATCATCGGTCAAAGAATCGGTCTGACTAATCTGTCTACATTGGCAAGTCCTTATTAACAAATGGTCTCTTAGCTTTGATATTGATAATGAGAGTCTCTGATTCATGTCTCCATTGACCCCAAGAGCAAACATGTGGCTTTCCCAAGCAGACCCTTGCCAGCTAGTTATATTTGACCTAAGCTGACTAACTAGTAGAAAGGTTAGGAAAAAGGCTGTTTTTGTCCATCTGCTGTACACTAAAGTCAATTATCTTCTACTTGGTCTCCATTGGAAATTTATTCTTTTAAATGTGCATTATCCTGGACTATCGTGAGCATAAATTGGTCCTTATAGATTTGCATAAACAAGTCCTTATAGATTTGCATTTTCAGCTCTATTTTCTCTGCCTTGAAATATATCTGTATCAGTAACTGAGTTCGCCAGTTTACTGAGTAGCGTAAATCTAGGAACGTTTTTTTACAACAAGGGTAGAATGAAGGACATCAAGAAACTAAAATCTATAGTCCTTCTTGAGTTCTTCATATTAGTTTTTTTTTATTTTTCCCTGTTAGCAGCAGCAAATAAAACAGTTGATGTCTGAAAACAAAGCAAAACCTTATGTGAAGTCTCCTTATGTGGTTGTTTTCCTCCAGTCTCCATAAAATATGGCTATTCATTTGTTGGTTTCTTCAACTAAACTTTTGTGAAACTGTGTTGACTGGTTTAGAGAATGATGCTAAAATGCTAACTTTGGAACAATTTCTTTGACCCAGGTTTAGTTACATAACACACAAATCTACAGGGTGGTTTCTCTGGCCTCAGTTTAGTCAGTTCAATGAACCTGACTGTTCCTCAGTCAACAATGGTTAAATAAATTTTGACTGAGTGTGTAGAATTGTAGAAACCCAATTGTAAAATTGTAAACAATGGTTAGGTAAATTTTGGCTGAGTGTGTAGAATTGTAGAAACCAGTGGTGGGCTGCTGTTCGGACCAGTTCTGGCAAACCGGTAGTTCTGATGATCAGCTGGCCCCGCTCACCCGCGCCCACCCTATCCTGTCCTATATTTCCATCTTTTTCAGCTCAGCAGATTCACGTGGCATAGTGGATTTCACGTGCCTCAGCTGTTCTACTTACCAGGGCTACCCTGTAGAGCAGGGGTGTCCAACCTTGGCAACTTTAAGCCTGGAGGACTTCAACTCCCAGAATTCCCCAGCCAGCAAAGCTGGCTGGGGAATTCTGGGAGTTGAAGTCCTCCAGGCTTAAAGTTGCCAAGGTTGGACACCCCTGCTGTAGAGGTTCAAATTGGTGTTTTTTGAATTCTGTGCGCATGTGCTCACAGAACCGGTTGTTAAACCGGTTGCAGCCCACAAATGGTAAAAACTCAATTATAAAACTAAAGTGCAGATCATATGAGTTATCTTGAACAACTTATAAAAAAAAAACATAGAATAAATCCTTTGTCTGTAACTTTTCCTTCCAATATTACAAACACAGCCAGTACTGAGGGGGTGAGGGGAAGTACTGAACATTAATAGATCCTACTCTAATTGGTTTGGGGTTTTTTTGTTCTGTAAATAAATTCCATCAAAAGCTGCAGGACTTTTGTCAATGAAATTTATGGGCCAAACCTTTCTACTTTTGGAAAAGAGAGTTCAGCTAAAATGTTTCTTACAGGAAAAAAAAAGAAACTTAAGAATTTATATTGCTAAGAAAGAATTCATGAAAATGTAGCCATAGCAGGTGAGAACAACATAAAGTATTCAATACTTTGAATTATTTTGAAAGAATAACCAATTATTAGCCTGTCTTAGAATGCTCAAACTATGAAATTGAAGGGGTGACTGAATGAAGGTTTTCTTCAGACTGGAATCTTTGACAAAAAAAAAAATAAGAATGAAATACATAAGATCATTAATCCATTTACCCCACTATTGAGCAAATCTTCTATACTCAAATGAGGTTTGCTGTTCTCTAATCCTTCTCAATAAACATGGCCAACCGCACACTACAGTTCCATTGATTTCCCAGGAATGGAATTGTAGCTAATCTCACTGTTTTGGAGCAGCATCTGTGAAAAATTACCATCCATGTAATTCAGCAGCATCTTATTCAAATAAATAAAATAAATGTTTAATAAATATAGAGACCTTCTGATTAACTTCGTTTGATCTTTTTAATTTGTGAGTACAGAATGCAGACTAAATAATGTCCCACATTCTTAAAATTCTGTGGCCAAAGATACATCATGTAAACCCAATTTGAAAACAACACATTTAAAACGTGCATGCAGACACATATACGTGTGTGCACGCACACACGCACACACCCTTAATATTAGCTACTGCATAGCATAGAAAGGCTTTATGATCTTTAAGAGAATCTCAAAAAGGGGAATTTCAGCTGACATGATTATTTCTCACTGCAACCCTTGCAATAACAAATATATTAGGTGAAATTATAGAATAATCTCAGGTGTTGCTGAATTTAAAGTAAGGTCTTGGCATCAAAAAGACAAAAATGTTTAACAAATATGATATTTATTAATATCTCTACTACAGGTCAGTTTTAAGAACTTGTGTTTGTTTCCTAGAGGCACTGGATTCACTAAAGAAAAAGAATAAATACGAAGAATATCTTATTTAATTGGCCTTTTCTTTTCTACTAAACTTGCTTTGCTACAGCTTTCCTAATATAAATGCATTTTCATCCTGCCACCTATACCTGTCACATTAAAAATAATGAAGTGAGATGTTAAGTTTCAAAAATGATTATACGTGAGCATTCAGAGAGGAGAGCTTGAAGCCATTTCAGCAAGATGGAAAACCACAGAGTATAATATGACTTAACATAATTTTAAAGAAAAGCAGTTCCCTAAATGAAAGCATGATTTCAATTTATTTTCCTTACCTAGTTTAAGACATACTTTTGAGAGATTTCAGTTGGACTCATTTTTAGAAGCTGCAGTTATTGTGGTACCAAAGTGAATGGCTTAGTCTTTCTTGAAATTTGACCACAGTCACAGATATTGTCATCATATATCCTCTCTTGGACAATTATATCACATTTTTTGATATAGTTTGAAATTTGTTCAGAAAGTTCATCTGGTCCAGAATGATTCAGCCACGTCACTTCTGGAGCCAGTTAAAAGGAACACAAAGATTTATATTAGAAGAACCCTCAGAAGCGAGCCCTATACTACTAAGAGAAATAGAAGAATACGGAAAGGTGGCAGGGTTAAAAATTAACAAAGAAAAAACAAAAGTGTTAACAAAAAACTGTACAAAGGAGCAGAAGGAAGAACTAGCAAATAAATTAGGTATGCAGGTGGTAAATAAAGTAAAATACCTAGGGATCTGATTGACTGCTAGATGTTTGTCGATTAAAAAAGATAACTATGATAAGTTAATAATGCAAATAGTTAAAGATTTAGATAATTGGGCCAAATTGCAGTTATCGCTATTGGGATGTATTTCGATAGTAAAAATGAATATTTTGCCAAAATTGTTGTTCTTGTTTCAGACAGTGCCAGTCAAATTGGAAAAGAATTTTTTGTAGAATTAAACAAATGTATATCTAAATTTATATGGCAGAGGAAAAAATCCAGAGTGAAATATAAATTATTACAGGATGCCAAGTAAAAAAAGGAGGATTTGGCCTTCCAGATTTTGAATTATATCATGATGCTGCTATAGTAAACTGGCTTAAGGATTGGGTTAAATTAGAAAATAGAAGGTTATTAGTATTAGACGGTTTTGGTCTCCAACTTGGCTGGCACGCCTTCATGTGGGATGGAAAATCTAAACAACATTCATATTTCCAAAGGCACCATGTAAGAAATGTGTTGTTCAATATCTGGGGAAAGATTTTAAAAAAACACTATCCAAAGGTTCCATTGTGGCTATCTACATTGGAAGCAGTCACACATCCAAATATATTGGATTATGAAAATATTGTCATGTATAAAGATTTATTATATGACACTGGAGAGCTTAAAAATAGGAACCAAATACAAATTCAAGGAAAGGAGATAGGATGGTGGGCCTTTGCACAAATACAAACCCATTATAAAAAAGATAGAGAACAATTTGGCTTTAATATGACCCCACAAGAATTAGATAAACTATGGCTAGGAGAGGAAAAACGATTAGTAAAACATATAAATATCTTTTGGACTACAAATTAAAAGAAGAAACAGTCACAGAATCTATGATAATTTGGGCTAAAAACGTGGGTTATAGTATTGAATTAGATAAGTGGGAACACATTTGGCAAACAAATTACAATTTAACCATGTCAGTCTCATATAAAGAAAACTTATATAAAATGGTTCATCACTGGCACCTACCTCCTGCGAGACTGGCTAAGGTGTTCCCCAACCTACCACCCAACTGTTGGAAATGTAACTACACACAAGGAACATATTTTCACTTGTGGTGGACTTGCCCATGTGCTCAGAAGTTTTGGAGAAATATTAGAAATTGGATTTTAAATATAACAAAACAAAATTTAAAACTTGAACCCGAAACCTTTCTGCTAAATATGATAGATTCAAACATGGAGAAAATATATCAATATTTAATTTTGCACATCATAACTGTGGCCAGAATAACCTACTCACAAAACGGGAAACTGTCTTCCATCCCTTCAGAGGATATGGTAATTAAAAAAATACATGAATGCGCTGAGATGGATAGCCTAACAAAACTGTTAAAAAATAAACAAGATAGTGACTATTATGAAATATGGAACATTTGGTATGAGTGGTTAAAGAAAAGGTAATATTTGATATTTGGATAAGTTATGGAAATGACGTGCATTTAATCACAAACTATATAGAAAAATTAAAACATTAAAAGAACGAAGGAGTTATTGTAACAAGGCAGATCATGTCAATGATAAAGATAAAGAAAAAATTTTTTTTAACCATTGCTCAATATATGCTGATAGATAGAT
The DNA here is from genome assembly GCF_049901735.1 of Notechis scutatus. NCBI lineage: Eukaryota > Metazoa > Chordata > Lepidosauria > Squamata > Elapidae > Notechis > Notechis scutatus. The sequence goes on along the minus strand of NC_142013.1, from coordinate 21,888,504 downwards.
AGATAGATAGATAGATAGATAGATAGATAGATAGATAGATGACAGACAGACAGATAGATAGGCAGTCTGGTAGGGATAGATAGATAGATAGATAGATAGATAGATAGATAGATAGATAGATTTGTCTGTTTTAAATGTATGTCAAATAAATGTTTTTTCTAGAATAAAAAATAAATAAATAAAAGGAACACAAAGAAAAATAGCATTGATGGCTCTTAATCTAGTTAGTTTCCAGTTACAATTCACAGTGCTTGTGATGACCCGGGGCATGGCAACAGTCACATAAAGTAAGAAGAGTCTCTTTAATACCTCCAACCTTGCCCCCAATGTCTGTCCTTCGGCTGGAGAAAAAACTCTCCCAAGAACAGTCTTTAAATGGAGGAAATTCAGTTCGAAAACAAAGTACATACATATGGTGGTCTCTCATGAATGAAGACACTGAGGCAGTCGTCTTGAAGCCAGATCGGGATGAGAGCCCAGGGCAGGCTCTGACACCCTCTTTTATTAGAAGCAATCTTTGTTAACGTTTGCAATTTTTTTGTTAGTGTGTTGTTACAAACTCATTACATCACACAAAATACCATATGAGAATAAAGTTTAAGTTTGCTACAATTCTGGGTAAGAAGTGGCAACATTTAGACCTTGTCCTCGCCTCGTGTTACAAACAACTACCAGAAGGCCCGTTGTCCTTGCAGCGAGAAACAGATAGCAATTCCCACATCTCCTCTGTTTTTCTTTTTTTTAAAAGACAGGGAGTGTTTTAGTTCCAACAGCAGCCTTTGTTAGGCGCGTAGGCAAGAGTGCTGTGTATGCTGATGTTATCCATGGCATTCGTGACTTCTTCGACCATCACAAACATCTTGTCCTCGTCTGGGTCATCACAGGTTGGCTCTCCCATTTCTTCTTCGGATGGCAGTGGTTCATATGTGTTAGTTATTTGTTGATTCAGAGAGCCATTACCTGTGCAGTGGCTTTTTTCTCAGCCAAGAGGGATAAACTGTTAGAAAATAGTGCATACAAAGATAGGTAATACACAAGGCAATATAATAGATCCTGCAGCAATCATACCAATAAGCGCTACAATAGCTTGCAAACCAGGTAATTTTGGAAACCAGGATCCAAACATGTCTCTAAAATCAAGACCATTCCATGTTTGTACAGGTACATGCGCAATCTTGATCATTCTATCAGTAATTTGTTGAATAACTTTTCCACTATCATTTATTTCAATACAACAATTACTAAGATTAAATTTTCCACACACTCTTCCTTCTTTTTCGATTTTGCATGATATATGTTCTAGACAATGCACTTTCTTTAGCTAATGTTTTCAAAGCAAGAGCAGTTTCATTGGTTATAATTTCTAATACAGCTTGCAACCTTATAATTCTATTGAGCATATATATGTGGGGGTATGGTACCCTCTTGTTTCAGGTAAGTGAGTGTACAAGCAAATAGGATTACATTTGTCAGTGGTACATGAAGTAGAGCTTGATTTAACAGTGATATTAATATTTTGAGGGCCTCTTACTTGAGCAGAGTCAATAGGTGGGGTGTATCAGTAGTTGTAAACAGTGGTGGCCCCCACATTAGTCCCGGACACCTTTTGGAAGAGATATTTCTTTTCCTGTAGATAAGATCTTTGCCAGCTGTGTGAGCCGCAGGTGACTCCTGCAGCGTCGTTAGGACCTTGGCCTTTGTTGATGGCAAAGCAAGCATCAAAACACACAGAAGTGTTGGTAACCCCCGAGTGACATTATGGGTAATGTACCCATTTTTTGCTTGACTGGTTGAGAACATTGAGGCAAGGTCAGAGCTGGATCCTCCTTTGTAGGCATAGACATACAGTGAGGCGGTGATGGGCCCCACAGCCTTTGGTTCGTAGCATTGGATACCTTGTTTGGTGTAGCATCGTGCATATTGAGTGTTGTTATGCAGACAAGGGAGACAATCATGGAGTTGCACTCAGGCTTCAAAGTATGATAGATCAGGGTGGACTGGGTCTTCGTTCTGCTGCGAGTAGTTTTGATGCAGGCATCGTAGGAGGATGGGGTGGCTGTCGTATCAGCAGGAATGATGTGGAAACCCAGGAAGCAAATGATGAATGAAGTGGGCAGCTTCATGATGCTGATGTAGGCAAGGCTGGTTTGGGTAGAAAAGGCCTTACTTATCGTCCAGGGACCCAGATGGTGTTGTTGTTGTAGGAAACAGCAGCGTACCCTCGTCCCCCAGGTTATAAGTTCAGCAGGACCTTTCCACTGAGGATCTGGCATGATGCTGATGAAAATATACCGTTGGTCTGGGTTCAAGATGAGGCGAGGAAGCGAAATGACGTGATGCTGCTGTGCATGGGGGGATCCGGACTCATTGAGGAAGTTAAGAGTAAACAAGCAAACATTCAATGCATTCTGGAGTCCTGGCAACCCTGTGACATTTTAAATTTGAATTTAAACTGTCTGGCCAAGGCTTTTTATTTTGATGAAAATAACTATGACTGTCCCAGGGTGTTTGTTGTGAAAGAATCATGCAAGAGATGGCGCTGTCTGCGGTTGCAGCTGCAGCTGCCGCATCAGCCATATCATTGCCTTCCTGGAGAATTCCTGGGAAGGGTTGGTGGCTGCGAATGTGTGCTACAAAGAGTGGGTGCTGGTGCTGTGCAACAAGGTGTTGCAATGTAACAAAAAGAGAGAGAAGATTTTTAGAGACAGAGACTGAAGTGAAGGATAGGCAGTAGTTGAAAGCATTTTATGCGTATGGAGTTAGTACTTCGATGAAATCAATCTGTGTTCTCTGGAAAGGCCAGCCCATCAGGGGTCGCCCTCCCATTTCTTTTTCCTTGCTACTTTCTTGTTTACTTTCAAACATACTATGCATTCACAGAAACCACCTTCACCCCTTCTCAGTTTCCCAACTCATCTTTCTCTTTTCCTCAGGTTTCCAATCCTAACAACTCACATTTCTGCGCAGACCATGAAGGAAGGGAGGGAGCCCTTTATGACCTCCCCTGCTCCTATCATGACTGCAAATCCTGATTTCCTCTTTCCTTCTTCAACCCTGCTTGACCCATCCACCTACCTGCAACAAACAATCATGGTCCTCAGTTCCCACGATTCTGCAAGCCTTTAGATAGTCCGAGAGGAAGCCCCCTCGGGCAGATAGAGGCTGCAGAATCCTCTTTCAATCCTCATTTGCATTTTCAACAACCAGTTTTAACAGACTAAGAGATTTTTAGGAGTGTTGAGGAAGATGTATCCATTCTAAGATAAGGAGGTTGCTAGTGTGCTGAGACTTTTGGGTTAATACAGCAGTAGGTAAGGAGGGTGTATTGAGCAAGATTAAGGAAATAGGAGCATTGTTGTGACATCGGTTGACCCACCTTTTCTGCATAATGTGCTATATGTCCTGGGTGATTTTTAATTGATGATCTGTAAGGTAATTTTATCCCCTGGAGTGGTTCCTCCCTTTAACACCTCAAACAGGGGTTGAGCATGTGTGTAGTAATGCCAAAATAGGGACAGGTCCAATTAATAGCCCCTAAATATTGTTGTAATTGTACGAGGGATGTCTACACAATGGCATCACGTGTGGATGGACTGAAACTTGTATATCAAAATTTAAAAAAGAAAAGCAAGAAGGAAAAGGTGTCCTAGGCACTCTTTTCCAATATTTTACAAGAAGAAGCAAGGGAGAAAGGAAGAGATGAGAGGCCTTAAGCAAAAGTTCTCCAGAGATAAATTCCACTGAAAAAGGGATTTCAGAAAGGGACACAAGACCGCACTTCTACACCTGCATCCAGAAATAACCATAGAAAACTGGAAACAACATGCAATTCAAAATGTGACAAAACACTCAGTATAATCTAGTGAAACCTTTGCCAAGAAAAGGAGTACTGTAATGAAACAATGATTTAAGACATGGGATGTGGTGGGGGAACAATCCCGGAAAGCATAAGTGTTCCCACAAAGGCATGATATCTAACCGAAAGGGTAAAATGTTCAAGACATAAATGATTGTCAACATCAATGATTAGACTATGTTATCCCAGCGAAACCTTTTGTGAAATGAGAGATCTGAAGTAGGAGAAGGGGGAACACTGCAATGAAATAATGATCAATAATATGTGATGTGGTTTAACTGAAAAGCAATGCACCAAATGTTCAAGACACAAATGAACATCAACACTAATGAATAACAATACTGCACAATTTCAGAATGCACCAGATAGAATCCCAGTGCAAATTATGTGTTCTATATTAAATATTACAAATATAGGGAAAGAGTTAAAGGCATCACACTCCATTCAGTGCACAGGAGAAGTTTTCTTCAAAGAAGAAAGATAAATGGATAGCTGGAAATAGAACAAAGAATAACAAACTATGATTCGAATTGAGAGGAGATTAACAAAATAAAACCGAGAAAATTCAAAAGAGAGGAGAAGCTATGTAGAAAATTGAAAATGCCAATAAGATGCCAATGGTATGTAAAATGCCAATGGTATGCAAAATGCCAATGGTATGCAAAATGAACACGAATCTGAATCTGTGTCTGTACCAAGAGTTTTGACCTGGGACTAAGCAACTTTCAGAAAAGAGATTTTTATGCTTTTATGTTTTGTGTTTCTGTGTATCCATGTTCTGCATGTCTTTAAAAATTAACAAAGTTTGTTAAAAAAGAGAGAGGCTGAGAGTTTTGAGGAAGGATAGAGCAGATCGGGAACCACAGAGATTCCTTTGAGAAGGGCGTGAGGGTGAGATTGTAAGAGCAGTTTTATCGGAGAAGAAGGAGGCAGAAGGAGGAAGCTGTGTGCTGACAGAGATGGGGAAAGGATATGAACACATCTTCTGCCATTGATAATTCATACACAGTGGATGGTATATGGGCAGCCTTGGGAGAGGGGCTAGCTGCCGGCCCTCTACTGTCGAGCATCTCTGCTGGCGGAGGGCTTTGCTGCCCCCGCCGGGCTCGACATTGTGATTTAAAATGACCAGGCTTCCCACAATTGTAACAATTACCAGATGGTTTATTACCTCTGGTGATAGCTGCAGCCATCATTTCGGAAGTGTCTAAAGAGGCTTTACTGAGGGGTTTTTCAAGAGAGCCCCCTCTTTTAAAAAGGAAAAATTTCGTTTGGTTGATTCTCTTAGTTCCTCAATGTGCAATTTCTGGTCCCGAGAGAATCCTCCACCCATACTCACGAGGATCCACGGCGATCGCCTGCGATCGAATCAGGGATGAGGTATACCAAGGCTATGCCAGCCGATGAGTATGGATGGTCCAAAGACGTACCACCTCGCAGATGATCACGTCGGGGTCACCAGTTATGGTGGTCTCTCATGAATGAAGACACTGAGGCAGTCGTCTTGAAGCCAGATCGGGATGAGAGCCCAGGGCAGGCTCTGACACCCTCTTTTATTAGAAGCAATCTTTGTTAACGTTTGCAATTTTTGTTAGTGTGTTGTTACAAACTCATTACATCACACAAAATACCATATGAGAATAAAGTTTAAGTTTGCTACAATTCTGGGTAAGAAGTGGCAACATTTCGACCTTGTCCCTCGCCTCGTGTTACAAACAACTACCAGAAGGCCCGTTGTCCTTGCACGCGCGAGGAAACAGATAACAATTCCACACATACAAACCTTAAATAAAAATCCACACACACCATGCTGCAGTACTTAACTTGACTGGGCAGTAGAAGGAATTGCACACTTGGAAGCACAACAAAACACACACAGTTGGGAAGACGCCAGGACCCCAGATAAGCCTTGACAATACTAGATAACTCACGATTTGCTCTCAACAATTTGCTGTACACAACCTCTCTTTTTAAACACTGTTTAAAGCTAATGAAGGCAATCAGGGCCCTTTCCTCCGCCATAAGCCATGCAATTCACGTTGCTCCCTTCTCCGTTCCTCCCTGCGTGCCCTAGGATGAAGAGGGGGTGGGCCTGGATCTTCCTCCGAATTCCCTCTGCCTTGCTCTACCTCTCCCCTGCTCTGCCCAGCCAGACTTTGCCCTTCCCCAGTTTCTTCCACAGCCAACCGAGCCACACTCCCACTCCCTGTCAGTTGTTCGGCTTCCCCCTTGGAATCAGATTCTGACAGGGGCATGACAGTGCTGATGATATGACATTAAATCAAATATCCTGGAAATCAGTTTTCTGGACAATTTCTGTGACCACAAAGCTGGAATATATCTGATGACCAAAGGGGAACTTAACAAGTATCTGCTATCTATACCTTATTCAGGTTTACAAAAGCAGGAAGTTTATCATATATGCCAAGATAAGGACTACCATAGTGGCTTTCAAAAATACAGGTTTGAAACCCCTTTACAAAATATATCATATACCCGGTTAGTTTCATTCAGATGGTAGGCTCTATATTTGAGGACCATTCTTGTCCAATTGACTCTGGAAGTAGCAGGCCAAGGCTGTAAGCTAGACTGCAGTATCTAAAAATACTTTGGAAAAAGGCAATTGTGAGCCCTTTCAACATCTTTGCTAAAAATAAACAACCCTGCTTGGATTTGATCATTAAATCACCTGGAGTTGAATTCAAGTTGAAAGAGGCTTTATCTTTGTACCTTTTATTCCTATACAGTATCATAATGAATTTCTTTCCAGAGAAAGGCCTGGAATCATATTCCTGCAGTTCTTTCTTTCTTTATTTAGTGTATGACATTTATACGCTGAGAGCCAGGGAATTTACAGTGTTATTACAGAATAGTTTGGCTGCCAAAAATTGCTAGTTCGTTTAGTTTATGCTTGCACTATCGAGGGTACACTGCAGAGGGTGAACTACCTCCACACACAGAGTAGCTAACAACATCTGTAGGAGTGTCAACGTTATCAGGGCTTTTCTCCACTGATTTCACTATGCATTCAGGCAGGTCCGGCACCGATTGGTTTCTTGGTACTGCACAAAATGCCACTAACCTCCCACCAGAGTGGTCCCAATTTATCTTCTTATATTTTACATGCTTTCGAACTGCTAGGTCAGCAGAAGTTGAGGTGAGTGATGGGAGCTCACTCCCTCATGAGGTGCTAGGGCTTGAACTGTTGGAGTACACATTGGCAGTGGATAAGAGAAATCAGGATGAAGAACAGTGGATTAACCAGATGTTGCAAATCTACATTTGTCACCATTCCCTACAATGCACTGCAGTGGTGATGGATATTGGAGCTTAGTAACATTTGGACAGCTATAGGGTGACTTGTGTCTATATAGGTTTCGTGAACTCAACAGACGCACGTGTATGTGCTCTGAAGCTGTAATGCTGTGAGAGGGAACAATGGAAATTGCAATTTAGCATATCTGGAGGAGGCAGAGATAGAGAGCACTAGCAGTTGTATTCTGAAAAAACACTGATAATTTGTTAGCTACTGTCCTCAAATTGAATGTCAGCCTACAAATTTATTCCTTGTTTGCAGCGAATAATGAGAGAGAAATATATAACCCCAAAACTGCCAATAACTATGTAAGAGTATTGCAATCTTATTTCCTAAAATTGAATTGCAAAAGCTTCAGGTTTGTGGAATCTTTTTTTTTTTACTCTAATCTTCTTTGAGTTCCGACATCAGACTCTCAAAATGATGTGCTTTCTTAATTCTGGCAATACTTTTTTTTGCCAACCGTCTGTAAAGAGCAGTGCCAGATGTGGAAGGTCTCCTAAAAACCATTTGACAGTTAGAACTGCAATTATTGAGCAAGATTCAGATATTCAACAGATTGTAAATTGATTGAGGGTTCTTAAAGGACTAGGCTAAAGCTCACATTAGAAGGCTCGGAGTGGAGGTGACAATATTTTTAACTAATATTTTATTAGTAAATCCAATGGCAAGCCACTTCTATGTGGCTGCCAAAAAAAACAATACAGACATAACTTAGTAGACATCAGGAGCCAAGATTCCCTGGAATATTTCTCTTTTCTTTCAGTCACCTTTTGGTTTTTGGTTTTTTTTATCACGGTTGTTCTTAGTTGCGAAGTCATGTCCAACCCATGGCGACCGCATGGACAACATTCCTCCAGGCCCCTTTTTTTAAATCATAGAAAATATCAATTTTTACCTCTACTAATTTTTTTAGATGTTTTGGAAATCTTGCCTCATGTATGTGATAGGCGATTTTTGGCTGTTTCAAAATGCCTTAAAAACATTGGAACTCTCTGAAATATTTAACATTGAACAGTGAGATGGAGTTATTATCACTATTGCTGTTGCAGGTATAGCCACAACTCACAAAACCGCCAAATTCTAAACTTTTAGTTTTCTTGCATGAAAATTGGAAGATTTTGCTTTTCTGTAATGAGCATTTGAGGCTATTGCCAAGTTGCTGACCATTGGCTAATGTAGGTTAAATTAATTACCTTATATTTCAATGCTGTAGTCATGGGTGGATCATTTTTCATAACATTTACCAGATAATACAAGTAATTGCCTCTTACTGATTTTTAGTCAATTTAGCTCCAGTGTTCTACAGAAGGTTCATGCTCAGCTCTTCAAAAAAGATATAGAGATAAGATCTTACACCTGGTGCCTTTTTAATATTGTTTCCTTTTCTTTTTAAAATGATACAAGCAAATGAATTGAGAGACAGAGACTTAAAGGTGGGGAAATCAGGATTTCAAATACTCTATAGCCCTTTGGACCTCTTCCAAAGCACCCCAGCTTTAAAAATAGGCTATCATGTTTCTATTGTAAATAGATTTATGTTCAGAACTTGATATGCCTAATTGTTCAGTAAACTCATCTCCTAGCATTCTAAAAAGTGAATGGAAGCCTCTATTACAATTTAATTGACTAGTGAGAACAAAAAAGCCAATATACTGTATATTCTTCTGTGATGACTAGAATCTGGTAATAAGTACTTGGTAGATGTGCCTATCTTCCGTGACATTTTCTTTGACAGCACCTTATAGATTTTTTTTTTAGCTTGATCCAAGGGTAATTCTTGAGGCAGGGAAACAAATTGGCTCCTGCAACATTATCCTGGGAGGCATCTTCATTCGTGAAACAAATTCTTCCATAATCTGCCAGCACTTTGCTTTTCTCCTTAGCAGCACATGGAATCTCTTTGTATACTATTCAGATTAAGTTGTCTAGATTTAGGGAATTAAGATGTGAGGATTTTCAGGCAGCCAGATAGTAGGTTCTTCAGCTTGTTTATTTAGGAATTAGTACCAGGTTTTTCCTATTACATTAATATCTTATCATATGGCCTGATGTCTTTATTGCTGGAGAACTTGTATTCATAATTAATCAAAATCTTGAAAGAAATAATATATTAATCAGTTATAATTAAAGGGTAGGCACATATTATAGTACTTATAATATTTCTGAAATATTTGATAGGAATAAATTAATTTGTTTAAATTTTGTTAGGGTTTATTTATTGGACTTCTAAAAAAAATGACACAGGAGAATTCGTGATCAAGCCAACTACAAAGAGAGCTCTTAATTAATTAATTAATTAATTAATCAATTTGATTTGTCAATCGCTTACAGGATAATAGGTATAAGTATAAACATAGTTATGAATACATGAAATGGATACATATAAGAAAAATAAAAAGAAACAATAGGACAGGGATGGTAGGCACGTTGGTGCGCTTATGCACGCCCCCTACAGACCTCTTAGGAAAGGGGTGAGGTCAATAGTAGACAGTCTAAGGGTAAAGTTTTTGGGGTTTGGGAAAGAAACCACAGAGTCAGGTAGAGTATTCCAGACATTGACCACTCTGTTGGTGAAGTCGTATTTCCTGCAATCAAGTTTGGTGCGGTTTACCTTGAGTTTGTATCTATTGTGTGCTCTTGTTATGGTTGAAGCTGAAGTATTCATTGACAGGTAGGACATTGCAATGTATGATTTTCTATACTATATTTAGATCAGACCAAAGGCGGCATAGTTCTAGATTTTCTAGGTCTAGAATTTCGAGTCTGGTGGCATAAAGGTATTCTGCAACGAGTAGAGGAGTGGAGAACTCTTCTTGTGAAATATTTCTGGACTTTCTCAACCACATCAGATACGTAATGTGGGTTCCAGACTGATGAGCTGTATTCAAGTATTGGTCTAGCAAATGTTTTATATGCTCTATTCTAGGATATGATTCTAGGATATGATTCTTTTCTAGGGTACTCCATTCAGCTTCCTCTTATTTATTTATTTATAAAATATATTGGTTGCCCAGATTACCATAGAATAATTCTGGGTGGCCCTCTTCCTCCCTGTCCAATTTTCCACCAATCCTGTCCCAAACACTTAGGCAGCATTATGTGCCTCCTAATCTTATTAAATTCTTGTTGGCTTCTTTGGACTTTCTTCATCAATATTCTCCTCCACCCCATATTATTTTTGTGCTTTATATAGTTTTGGACTGTGATGGCGAACCTATGGCATGCGTGCCAGAGGTAGCACACAGAGACCTCTCTTTAGGCATGCGAGCCGTCGCCCCAGCTTGGCTCTGCTGCGCATGCACATGCACACCTCCCACCAGCCAGCTGGTGTTTGGGTCACTGCTGTGCATGTACACAGGGTAGATGCATGAGGGATTTCACGCACAGTGGAGTGGGGCGCACGCACTTGCACGGGGGCATGGGGGTCACATACACAGGGGCGGGGCATGCACGTTCATTGCATTTTGGGGATGTGCATGTGCATGGTCTTTGGGCACTTGGTGCCAAAAAGTTTAGCCATCACTGGTTTGGGTTACATACCAATCTGAAAAAGGTTCTGTTTTACTAGCTTTCTGCAAACTTTTTTTTTTAATGGTTGTTCTCCCAACTGGGATGCTAGGGTTTTTTTTAAATTTATGTTGCAGACTTTGTCTTCTGGTTAATTATGTTTATGGGTGCGGGTTGTTTAACTGTAAGTTTCCAGGATCATTGGGGAGTCATGTGACCTCAGATTGAAATAAATAAATAAAGGCACAAGATAGCTGGCAGTAGCCAGTACTTCAATTTTCTTGATGAATAATGCCATTTTGGCTATAGGAGTATTCAAATTAGAGAATGAGTTCTTTATAAATAGACAGCAATGAGCGATAACTCTTTTTATCTAGAAAGAGCGAGGAATTCTGTAGCTAATAGTGAGAAGAAATGTGGCAAGAACAGTTGGCTTATGCTTGCACATGCTTTGCCTCACTTAACACTTAGAAAACTCCTCTCTCCTTCCCTTTCTCTCCCTGCCACCACATACACATAGTCCTTTCCCTGTCACAGGACGCCGCTGATATCCAGTGTGTCGCATACACACAGGAGTCCATTCATATAAATATGAATCATTTTTGTCTCTGTCTATCTGTCTATATCTATCTATCTATCTCTGTCTCTATTTATCTATCTATTAATCTATCTATCTAGCTGTCTCTATATCTATTATCTACCATCTGTCATCTATCATCTATCTATCTATCTATCTATCTATCTGTCTGTCTGTCTGTCATCTATCGATCTATCGATCTATCAATCTATCTATTTATCATCTTTATATCTATATCTATCTCTATCTATTGATCTATATATGTATCTGTCATCTATCTCTCTATCTCTATCTATCTGGTATCTAACTATATATCTCTCTCCATCTATCATCTATATATTTATGTATCTATCTATGTATATCTATCTATTTCTATCTATCTATCTATCTATCTATCTATCTATCTATCTATCTATCTATCTATCTATCTATCTATCTATTTCTATCTGTCTATCTATATCTATCATCTATCTATTTATCTATCCATCATCTTTTAGGCTCATCTTTATCTAGTTTTAAGACTTGTGTGGATGAGATATCATATGTTAGGTGATATTTATGCAGAAATATTAAAAATTCAAAAGGCCCATAGTCTTTTAAGCACCATTGTATGTTTACTGTGAAAGAAATTTGAGCAGCAAAATATATTAAGTATGATTTACACCATTTCAGAATGGTTGAGTCTTGCTAGGTTGCTATGTGTGGTTGACACATTGCTATGACACTTCAACCAGCTTCTCTCTCCCTGACAGCTGTGGGATGCCTTGAGGATGACTTGGAATGTATCACGTGTATATTTTCAGTTAGGAAGGAATGAGTGAGCCCCTTTTGAGTGAGGCATCTTAAGAAATATCAGAAAAGTCTCTGTCGTGCCTTTGCAAAGCTGATAGGAATTCAGCTGATTGCCCCCAGTGGGAAGGTGTAAGAGATTCCTGTAGGTATCCTATTTTGAGACATTTAAAATATTTCTTTACCTTCATATAGATAAGTTTCTTGGAGTGGCAATTACTGTTTATTAGAACTTAAACTTAAGATAGCCATTTCAATGTATATGTAATTTAGTTTATCCCGCTTTGTGTCTCATAAACTAGGTTGTTAGAAATGGGATAATGGCATTCTCTAAGCACATTTTTAAAGCATCAAAACATAATTTCCAACTCAATATATGTTTGGAGGGGTGGGGATTTTCTCATCCTTGAAAATCAGATTATTTTTCAGGTTATTTATATAGCATGCAGCTGAGTCTGATGATATTCATTATTGGGAGTAGGGATGGGCTCATTAATGCTTCTGACCTGCTTTTCCTGGCTCACACACCCCCCAAAAAAATATCTGCTTCAATTTTCATGAAAAACAAAGTCAGTGTGTTAAGTAAGCTATGCAAAGACTAATGTACTTAAAATCTAAGAAGGGTTTTCCACAGTCAAGTGTAAAATCACCTGAATACCTCCTCTCTCCTAATTAAGAATTTGCAGGGCCCTCCCCATGCAAAATATTCTTGCTCTACCTAGTATGATTTTCAGATAATAATGCAATCCATGATGGTACAGTTTATCCACTATTGATCTAGCCCAGGGGTCCCTAATCTTTGAGCTGTGGCCCACTAGACCGCCATGAGCTGTTTGCAACTGGGCTGCGGAAATGGCGGGCGCACACATACATGCACAAACAGTGGGTGAGCACATGCACATGTGCTCCATTTGTGTGAGCGATGGGTGTGAGTGCACGCTGCTTGTACAAACAGAGCTGCATTTGCACGCTTGCTGTCCACTTGTGCAGAACGATCCCCTCTCCCCAGGGGTGGGTTTCTACCGGTTCTGTCCACCTCTGTAGAACCGGTAGCTCTGAAGAGCAGCAGACATAGAACCGGTTCTATGTCTGCTGATGTTTCTGTGCACCCGCCCACCCTGGCTCTTACCTGACCTTTACTTCCTGATTTTTTTCAACTTCAGCTGCCATGCGAGGCACAGCTGCAGTTAAAAAAGCAGGAAAAAAGGGCTTTTTGAAAGACTGCTTTTCTACACACAGCCTGCTGATGACGATTTACAGGCGCCTGCCGGCAGCGTGCAAGGAAACACATAGTAAATCACCGAACCTCGTAAATGACCGAACTGGTAGTTAACCCTGTTGGATCCCACCCCTGCCTCTCCCTCCCCCACCTGTCTGCAAAGCCAGAAAGGTTGGGGAACTCTTATTTAGCCTAAGCACTAAGGATCCAAATCAGAGTTTGGGTGAATTAAACTCCCTACCACCACCAATTTGATTTGGTGTCAAGGTTCCAAGTAATACATCCCATTCAATAAGAACTGCGAGGCAGGCATATTCCTCAAAGAACATTTTATTAGGACATATCAAATTGGCACAGACTTGGTGGAAAACCGGCTCTAAGTTCCCACCAGTTTTACATCCAATTAAAAGTAAAATTTTGTCACACACACCCCCCCCGAGTCTCCAGTCACATGGTCCAATCAGCATGTAGTCTAGTTGCTATGGTGATCTGTCTCCACCTTTTGAACACCTGCAGCAATGTCCTTGATTCCCAGGGGAACGAATTTTATTTAGGCTACAACACCCCAACTATCTCTACAATCACCTCCTTGGCCCCTTCACTCCCAAGCTGTGTCAGCCCTGAAGCAGTGAGAAGAGGAAAGCTACAAAGAGAAAATGGCCACAGTTAGGCTAACTTCAGGGTTGACATTTAGAATTCCTTCTTTCTCTGTCATGCAATAGTTTGGGTTCAAGTTGAAGTGCTTGTTTGGGAGATTGATGTTCAGATCTCTCTTACATGGTGATCTAATCCAGATTGGGACTGGGTTTGTTTCCTCTATAGTAATTAAAATAATCAGAATCAGCTGTTTGTTTTGTAAATAATCTGATGCTTAGTTCAACTATCATTTGCTCCTTGTTCCCAGTTTTAAATTTGTTCCATAACATTTCTGCATCAGTTTGCAATTTTAAACAAAATTTCAAATTGGTTGTGCTTTGTGTACATTTCTGCTAATATGATTTGTCTATGCTTTTCAATATATGCCTTTTTGCAAGCAATTTCCCTTAATATAAGTCCATAAAGTACATCTTAAAGTTACTGGAGGACTATAGGGGATAAGTACATTTCACAAAATGAATAATATATAATTTTAATTCTAAGAGTAATTTGCTGCCTTTTTCTCTGTTGTTCATCTGTTTTAGTGGTTCTACAATGAATATATTTTGTATAAAACATGAGCAGAGTTTTCTGAGTATATGTTGTTTTACCATCTGGCATTCCTGGCTAAGATAATCACATATTTATTGTAGTTTTTCAGTATGGATAGTACAGAGCGAATGTGCTGTTTTGAACTCCTGGAATAAAAAATCTGGATTAAAAATCTAATAAATATGTCTCCGGCAAAGAGATACAGATTAAAATGCATCTATACATTCATGGTTCAGATCATCACGTGTTCATTGTGGTAGATAGTCCAGAGTGACTGTGCTACCCTGTACTTCTGACTAAAAATCTGATACATGTATTTATTTATTTATTTATAAGTCTCAGAGTATATTAAAATCCATCTGTACATTATTTTTGTTGCATTAGATGTGTGATGACCCAGGGTGTAACACAAAAATAACAAAGTTACCAAAGTAGATAATTCCCTTTAATGCCTCTAATTTGGTCCCCAATGTCCAGTTATCCTCGGCTGGAGATCAAACTCTTCCAAAATCAGTTTACAAAGGGAAGAAATGCAGTCCAAACCCAAAGTAAAGACAATTAGAAATTTAAAAAAACCAACACAAACCATGCTGAAGTAATTAACATGACAGGCCAGGATGATAAATTGCAGACTTCCAAAAGATAACGCAGCATCCACAGTTGAGAGGACGCCAAAGCCCAGATAAACCTCGACAAAGATAATGCACGCTTTGCTTCCAGCAACTTTGCCATGCGCAGTTTGCTCTTTTAAATAGTCTTCTCAGATGCAGCCCATGAAGGGGATCAGGCCCCTTTCCTCTCCCATAAGCCACGTTGCTCCCTTCTCCGTTCCTCCCTGTGTATCCTAGGATAAAGGGGGATGGCCCTGGGTCTTCCTCTGAATGCCCAGCCTTCCCCCGTTTCTTCCACAGCTACCGGATCCACACTCCCACTCCCTGTCAGCTGCTCAATCTCCCCCTTAGAATCAGATTCCAACAAGGGCATGACAAGATGGCCATAACTATATATTTGTGTGGGTTTTTTTTTGTTCTCTTAATTATATAACATCTTAGTTTACTTAGTTTACTTGTAGAATTTGAAGCAACAGTATCTGCAGATTGTCATAGTCCTTCTTGAAAGTTCATCTGAGAGGAAAGAAAATAACTTGAATCTGACCTTAATTTTTGAAAGATTTTTCCAAAGAGAGAGAAGCTGACATTCCAACACATTCCTGTAGGTAAGAACAAGCCGTATTTGTGCAGTGGGAAGTGAAAAATAGCCTCTTTATCACCAGTTCTACTGATGTAACCCAGAATTGTGAAAGGGGACTAAGAAAGCAGTTGTTCAACCTGAGGCAAGTTCTTCCTACGTTTCTAAGAGGAGACAAAGCCCAGATCTAAGTTTGTTGCTGATAAAGGAAAACCACGGGTAGCAAGAAGTGGAATGGAGGAGTGAAACTTTAGAAAAACTCCCAAAGCAAAATGAATTACTTTTGTAATAAGTTGTTCTTGTGTTTGAAAAATAATGTCCTTTAAATATGATACAAGTAATCATCAACTTACAACCACAATTGAGCCCAAAATTTCTGTTGCTAAACAAGACATTAAAGTGAGTATTGTCCCATTTTTATGACCTTTCTTGCCACAATTGTTAAGTGAATCACTGCAATTGTTAAATGAATCTAATGTCCCCATTAACTTTGCTTGTCAGAAGATCCAAACTGTCAAGGACCTTGGAGTGCTCATCTCCAATGATCTAAGTGCTAGAGCCCACTGTAACTACATAGCCAAAAAGGCATTAAGAGTTGTTAACCTAACCCTGCGTAGCTTTTTCTCCGGTAATATCACACTACTAACTAGAGCATACAAAACATTTGCTAACCAATACTTGAATACAGCTCATCAGTCTGGAACCCGCACTGCGTATCTGATATTAATACAGTTGAGAAAGTCCAGAAATATTTTACAAGAAGAGTTCTCCACTCCTCTACTCGTTGCAGAATACCTTATACCACCAGACTTGAAATTCTAGACCTAGAAAACGTAGAACTACGCCACCTTCGGTTCGATCTAAGTATAGTATATAAAATCATACATTGCAATGTCCTACCTGTTAATGAATACTTCAGCTTCAACCATAACAATACAAGAGCACACAATAGATACAAACTCAAGGTAAACCGCACCAAACTTGATTGCAGGAAATACGACTTCAGCAACAGAGTGGTCAATGTCTGGAATACTCTACCTGACTCTGTGGTTTCTTCTTCAAACCCCCAAAACTTTACCCTTAGACTGTCTACTATTGACCTCACCCCTTTCCTAAGAGGTCTGTAGGGGGCGTGCATAAGCGCACCAATGTGCCTACCGTCCCTGTCCTATTGTTTCTTTTTATTTTTTTTATATGTATCCATTTCATGTATTCATAACTGTGTTTATACTTATACCTGTTATCTTATAATCGCTTGACAAAAATAAATAAATAAAAATAATTTAAAAATAAAAGGGTCACAAAAGGTGATCACGTGACCCCAGGACAATGCAACCATCATAAATATGAATTAGTTGTCCAGCATCTAAATGTAAATCACGTAACCATGGGAATGCTGCAACAGTCATAAATGTGAAAAACGGTCATAAGTCACTTTTCCCCCCGGTGCTGTTGTAACTTTGAATGGTCACTAAATGAGTGGTTGTAAGTCGAGGACTATCTGTACTATCTGAAATAGTTTTATAAGTTTTGCTCCATAAGAAGCCAACGGTATTGAATGCCACCCAGAATCATATTCTGTTTCAGAGGGAGGCAGGGACAAAGACGGAGAGAGAGACTGTAGACAAATAGAAGTGAAGTACAAGATGTTTGGCTCTCATGCCTTAGTCTTTGCCATGTTAATTTAGTTTATTAGGAGCCTCTGTGGCTCTGTGGTTAGAGTGCAGTACTGCAAGCTACTTCTGCAGCCAGCTCAGCTGCCTATAATTTGGCAGTTCAAATCCCACCAGGCTCAAGGTTGACTCAGCCTTCCATCCTTCCGAGGTGGGTAAAATGAGGATCCAGATTGTTGGGGGCAATAGGCTGACTCTGTAAACCGCTTAGAGAGGGCTGTAAAGCAGTATATAAGTCTAAGTGCTATTGCTATTATTGCTATTGTTTGTTTTATGTATTTGTTATTCTGTTCTGTAAAAAAACAGATTTGATAGTAAGCCAGATGAAAAGCCTAATAGAATTTATTATAATTTTGTTTAAGTACTTTAGAAGCTATTAATAATAACAATTATATAACTGCTATACATTTCAATATGATTACAAAACCTCCCTATATGTATGCTAGTATCTTATCTATATCTTCTAGGTAGGTAGGTGGGTATAAGAAATATTAAACAAATAATATTAGTTATCATTAATATTTAGCAATATTAAACAATAAATTAATAAGAAATATCAAAGATGTATATAGATGTACACAAAGACGTGTATAGTAACAGTTGTTACTAGGTGACAACAGGATATTTATGGAAATTTTAAAATAAGCAACTATGTTTTTAATTGGTGGCAGAATCTCTCCATGATGGAAGCCCTCTTAATTTTAATAGGCAGGCCATTCTATATAATGAGGGTGCATCATCAGAAATCAGCAAGCTGTGATTCGGTAAGTGTGAGACTTTACAGCTGGCTTGGCAGTAAATCACAGATCTCCAGATGCTTAATCCTTAATTAGCTCTTGGCTAGACTTGGCAGAAGACTCGGAGACATGACTTGACTAGTTTAGAATCTTTATTGTAGGCAAAAATCAATCTTGAAAAACAACTGTTGATGGCCCACTTCAATATAAAATAATTATATTTTACTTATCTCTAGAGTCCAAAATAAAAACTCTAGGCTTTTCTGCCCACGGTTCTGAGTTAACTGCTGCTCAACCAATCTCTCAAAGGCTTCTGGAGGCAGCTGAAGTATGCTTGCATAAAAGTTTTCTCTAAGTTGGCACCTGCTTGTTCCTGCTTTCCTATTTTCAGCTCTTATATTAAGTAAGGCAAGACTTCTCTTTAAAAATAAAACAAAAAGTGGTTTCAAGGAAGGAGATGGAACTTTGTGAAAGATGAAAGAATTTGAAATACCTATACATAATCAAGATCACTAATTAGGTATGTATTTAAATTATTATCAAAAAATTAAATATTGCAGGTTATTTCTCTCCATCTCCATAAGGGTGCATACTTTTTGTTACCGTTATGCTGAATATTGTTTTATATTTGATATATTATTTTGTGAATGTTGCATTGTAAACAGCCTCAGGATGGATTGACAGAGAAAGTAGCAAAGGAGGCTACAGGGAGCATCATTGACAGATTTAGCCATTGGGCCTATTCCTGCGTTACCATTACTAATATTTGTAAATCTGTCTAATGCAGTTGGCATTGTGATCTGTAGTCTCCAGAGAGACCTCAAAGATGGTTGGATATAGTAAATCAGTAAAGTGGAATTGGTGGCGGCGGTGGGGGGAGGAATAATAGGAAAACGGAATATTGATTACCAGTCTGCTTCCAGGTGCAATTCAAGGTGTTGGTGATCACCTTTAAAGCCCTTCATGCAGGGATGGGATCCGACCGGTATAACTACCGGTTCTGTCACTCTTTGTTGTGTGCACATGCATGCTTTGCAAGTCGCGTGAGTGCAATTTACGACCTCCTGAGCTGCCCGGACAGCTGAGCAGTGCTGCGTGCAAGTGCACAGTGGTTGGGAAAGCACTTTTTTCCTGCTTTTTCAACTGCAGCTGTGTCGCGCAAAGCAGCTCGGTTGAAAAAGCAGGAAATAAAGGTCAGGTAAGTGGGCGGGTGGGCCAAAACAGCAGCAGACATAGAACCGGTTCTATGTATGCTCTCTATCTGCTGCTCTTCAGAACTACCGGTTCTACAGAGGTGGACAGAACCGGTAGAATCCCACCCTGGCCTTCATGGCATGGGTCCAGGTTATACCCCACTGGGATTGGCCTGTACCACTCATGTCAGCAGAGAAGGCAGGCTGCGGGTCCCGTCAGCCTGATAATTCCAGCTGCGGAGTCCAAGAGGAAGGCCCTCTCTGCTATTGCCCCTGACCTCCAGAACATCTTGCCATCCCGATGTGAGGTTGTCCCCAACCCTCCTATCTTTTCGTAAGGGCCTAAAGACATGGCTTTGCCAGTTGGTTTGGGGCCCTAGTGGGGGACCAGTGCAATGGAGGTGATTGATTGAGTAATATTACCATCTGGCAGATGGTACAGAATAATAAAAACAAGGACAAATAGGCTGAAAAAGAGCTTCTATCCCAGGGCAGTAGCTCTTTTGAATTCTGCTGTATACTGCAGTGTTGGTGCGGTGTCGGGGCTTTTTGGTTCAATGTGTGGAGGGTGAAGGATGTGGGTTTGTGTTTATTTTCATGGTCATAATGTGCACTGAAGATGGTGTTTGATTTTGTTGTACAAGGTGCAACGACAATAAAGTAAATTAAACTAATAACAACTCCCACTTCCATGCTGGTTTGCCCCTGCTTTCGCCATGCGTCTTTGGTCTTAATATTTGATTTTAACTTTTTTATGTTTTAACTTGGATATAACTGACCCAAAGGCATTTCTGCATATAAATATCATTATAAAAGTAGAGGATGGTGCTTCCTAGTTAATTTTTATTTTATTAAAAGCATACATTTTAAAAGGCGATTAAAAGAGGGGACCTTGTAGGAATCAAGGAGGTGTTTTGGGCATGTTGTTGCTTGTGAACATCACATCACTTTTCCTGCTTTAGAATGTGCAGCAGTGTCTTTCAAACACCATTGTCTCAGACAGTCAGTAACATCAGCCACAAATAACTGCAGATGAAGAGGGCAGTATAAAGCAGAAATATACTATCTTGCTTTTAAATCAGATATTACCTCAGAACAGTTGTAAGGGAATTTCTAGATTTTGCAACTTGGAATATATTTTGAATGGAGCTAGCAGGTCAAATAATAGCAATAGACTTATATACCGCTTTATAGTGCTTTACAGCCCTCTCTAAGTGGTTTACAGAGTCAGAATATTGCCCACAACAATCTGGGTCCTCATTTTACCAACCTCGGAAGGATGGAAGACTGAATCAACCTTGGAATTTGAACTGCCAAATTACAGGCAGCCGATAGTCAGCAGAAGTGCCCTGCAGGGCAGCACTCTAACCACTGCACCACTGAGGCCAGTAACCAAAACCCCATTCATTCAATCAATTACAACTGTGTGGCTGTTTTTTAAACAATATCACGGAGGATCCTCAGTGCCAATTGAAAACTTAGTGTAAAAATATGGGGGATCAGTTCCTTTTTGAATTGGAAGAAGAAATCACCTCCTGTTCACTTCATTGGAATCTCTCCCCCCAGAGTGCCAGTAAAATTCACGGAAGGAATCCCACAATTCTCATTCTTGGTCATTGTGGGCTCCTCTAAAGAACTCTGTTGGTCCTCAGGGAGGTTCATTGTGTTCATTGACAAGAGAAGGGGCTGCAAGAGTTCCTGTGGTCATCAGATTCTGAAGGGAGGTGAATAATTCACACACACACACACACACACACACACTAGTGGTATAAGGTTTTCTAAAGAAACTTAAATAGAGTATGTTTCAAACATTGGCACATATTTTCACAATGCTGTCAGAAATATAACAAAAGATTCATTTGATTATTGTTATCTGGGGAAGTTGCTAATTCAAATTATTAATCAACTCAGACTTTGAAACACTGATTTTCAATTGTAAAATTGTCAAGAAAAATCAAAGAGGTTTCATGCTTTCCCTGCCTTCCATTTTGGCAATGCAGTGTTTGAGAGGCTCCTTTGATTATAATATATGTAGTTCCTCATTCTGGCAATGAGAGACAATTGCCATGCTGGAATAATATTTTTTCTGCTGGCATTAAATCCTAAGAAGAACCTTTTTCACTTGCTTAAAAATGGCTTACAGCAACTTCTCTCTTATTGACACACTGTTGGTTTTAAATTCCCAACAAATATTAATTATTTCAGCCAAGCTTTGCACACAGAGAAAGAGAGAAAAGTCCAATTTATAATACTGGTAATATTCATATTCAATTTTTCTTTAATTGCCTATGGTACTATTTCTATGTAAAGTGTGACATATTTTTAATGGGGACAAAGTTACTGGAAATATTAGAGGAAGAAGTGAAAAGAAGAGAGACGAAGTATGTATAGGTGGAAATGAACTATAGCTGAAAATATACTTTGATCCATGTAAATCCAGTTAAAGAGAACAGGTTGCAGGTGTTTGGGAAAAAAAATCAGTGCCTGAGATCATAATACAGGAAGTCCTTGACTTACAACATCTGCTTAGTGACAGTTCAAAGTTTCAGCAGCACTGAAAAAAGTGACTGACTATTTTTCACACTTATGACAATTGCAGCATCCCCATGGTAATGTGATCAGAATTCAGAAGCTTGGCAACTGACCCATATTTATGACCGATGCAGCAACCCAGGATCATGTGATCAACTTTTGTAACCTTCTGCTAAGCAAAATCAACGGGGAAGCCAGATTCATTTAACAAACATGTTACTAACTTAACAAGTGATTCACTTGCAGTGATTCACTTAAGAACCATGTCAAGAAAGGGGGCAAAATTAAAATGGGGCAAAATTCACTTAACAAATGTCTTAAATACTGTATGTTTCAGACATTGGCATTTTTTGTCAACATAAAAATATATGTTGGAAAAAGATGCATCAACAAATAATCATATATTTAGTGACAGCTTGCTTTTTAAACAGCTTTATGGAATGATAGAGTCTTCTGAAAATTTATTCTTATTATACCAATTTTTTTTTTTTAAATGAAAGCCTAGTGGCATTAAACCTCACGGCAGTTTCTTCTTTGTGTTTTATATCTGTAGCAACAGTCAGAAGTTAAGACTGTTTCTTTGCTACCTGATATTGCAAAAGTGGAAAATTAGAATGTCTAATAGGAACTGTGGAGATTACCTTTCCTATTTTTACATGATCCTAATTAAAGCTGTGTTGCCTCTGTGCAATCTTGCTATGGTTAACAAGACAAACATGGAGAAGTGAATTGAATGTTCTTCATGAACTAAATCATAAGAATTACAAACTTTCAAAAATTCATTCCCCAATCTGGTAACCCCCGTATGTATTCAACTATGATTCTCTTAATTATGCAAAATATGAAGCATTGCTTAGAGAGAATCATGTTAACCAACATGGATTGAGAGATTAATTATAATACACATATTAACTTCAAAACCAGAACGATGACGCATGTGTGAAATACT